>NW_013712494.1:0-403 GCF_000517525.1 Limulus polyphemus | reverse complement strand
GGGAAGAAAACAAAGAAAAACGTCAAATCTTTTTTACAACAATTTAGACAAAGATTTCCGCCGTTATGAGAGAGACAGAGAAAACTTGTTATCCAAAGGGTTCGTTATATCATTTTCAAAGTCTTCCTGTTTTCAACGGCTCCATTCTTATTGTTGTCATTTATAGAACCTGAAAGTGCCAAGTTACTTGCTTTTGTAAAACATTTTTATTGTTTCAAAATAAGTGTTTAATGACTCTGGAAGAAATGTTTACCAGCTAATTTGTTTAGTCACGTGATCACCACCAGAGTATAGCAAAAAACAAACAAAAAAAACAAGGAGTTGAATATAAATGATCAATGGGTTATTCACGAGAAGTAAACTCTCAATGATGATGAAAGTTTGTTTGTTTGCTTGTTTGTTT
>NW_013712493.1:0-403 GCF_000517525.1 Limulus polyphemus | reverse complement strand
ATATAGGTGTTTTAGGACTCATTTTTAATCATGACTCACTTCTAATAAGTTGGTAAGAAGAAATATACACACGAAATTTTGTAATTTACCTAAAATTTAGCGACATTTTTATCTAGAGTACACAAGAATCGCCGAATTCCAATTGTTCTGGTTATGTCCGAAAAAACTACCCAGTGGCATAGCGGCAGGTCTACGGACTTATAACGCTAGAAATCGGGTTTCGATACCCGTGGTTGGCAGATAGGCAATTGTATAGCTTTGTGCTTAACTTCAAATAAAGAAACGGTATGTCAGAAAAGAGAACAGCTGAAGAGATTAGTATGAATTTGTAGGTCTCGTGACCACGCGTAGTCGTAGTCGATTTATATTTGAAATATTTATAAAAAATATTTATGGATGGTTG
>NW_013712492.1:0-403 GCF_000517525.1 Limulus polyphemus | reverse complement strand
AGACAAACGAAAGCTATTGCATACAGTTTTATAACAATGGTTCTATAGTTTAGGAAGGTTTTATTTCTTCAAAGACAAAGTTGCTATATACCGCACAGGGTAACTATGCGATAAACTATTATACTGTTTCGTGTTACAGTCCGCTTCTTTGAATACGAAGAACACGCGGTCTTAATTCTAACTCAATTTTAAGCAGTCTGTTGCTGCTAAGGTAAGTTTGATCTCAATAAACTTTTTTCAGCTTCGGTCTTACTTTGTTGAAGTCAACTTGAAAGGTTAGAAAGTCGTGGTGTTTAACGTACCATGTTGATGTCCAAACCTAGATGTTCTTTGGACAATGTTACCTGTTGATGAGAGCTGACAAAACTACATTTGTCAAGTGGTCATGACACGGTGTTTGTTA
>NW_013712491.1:0-403 GCF_000517525.1 Limulus polyphemus | reverse complement strand
TCACGTTGTTTCTTAACAATATTTCTTCAGTACTAAAGCTACACCGATAGTTCATGTTGTTTCTTAACAACATTTTTTCAGTACTAAAGCTACACTGATAGTTCATGTTGTTTCTTAACAATATTTCTTCAGTACTAAAGCTACACTGATAGTTCATGTTGTTTCTTAACAATATTTCTTCAGTACTAAAGCTACACTGATAGTTCATGTTGTTTCTTAACAATCTGAAGAAATTATCAGTGTAGCTTTAGTAGTTCATGTTGTTTTTTAACAATATTTCTTCAGTACTAAAGCTACACCGATAGTTCACGTTGTTTCTTAACAATATTTCTTCAGCACTAAAGCTACACTGATAGTTCCTGTTGTTTCTTAACAATATTTCTTCAGTACTAAAGCTATACCG
>NW_013712490.1:0-403 GCF_000517525.1 Limulus polyphemus | reverse complement strand
GTCCTATAAAACAAACCGGCTGGAAGAACTATAAACGTCACGTCTAAATTAATAAAAAAACAGTTCTATAAAACAAACCGGCTGGAAGAACTTAACTTCATAAATCAATACGTAAGAAAAGTAAAACCTTTCTTGATTAGGCTGCATCAAATCATCCCTGTTCACAGTTTTTTAATATTAAAGGTACCTCCAGGCACACGACAGCGAAGCACATCATTCCTTCATCCCATCATTCCAACAAGAAGGAATCCTCAACAGCCGCGACTCTTGAAATTCTTTTAGGCAGGATTAAAGTAAATTAATCTATGGACCCTTGTTTCCCTTTTTACTAGCTATATTTTTTGTCCGTCAGTAATACCAAGCGTGTGCTGCGCGTGTACCAGATTCTATTTTATTACTCATC
>NW_013712489.1:0-403 GCF_000517525.1 Limulus polyphemus | reverse complement strand
CACCAACACAGTGTAATGTAAAGACTAATTCTGCAGCTAAAGATAAGCCACCAACACAGTGAAATGTAAAGACTAATCCTGCAGTTAAAGATAAGCTACCAACACAGTGAAATGTAAAGACTAATCCTGCAGTTAAAGATAAGCTACCAACACAGTGTAATGTAAAGACTAATTCCTGCAGCTAAAGATAAGCCACCAACACAGTGAAATGTAAAGACTAATCCTGCAGTTAAAGATAAGCTACCAACACAGTGTAATGTAAAGACTAATTCTGCAGCTAAAGATAAGCCACCAACACAGTGAAATGTAAAGACTAATCCTGCAGCTAAAGATAAGCTACCAACACAGTGAAATGTAAAGACTAATCCTGCAGTTAAAGATAAGCCACCAATACAGTGTAATG
>NW_013712488.1:0-403 GCF_000517525.1 Limulus polyphemus | reverse complement strand
CCCATTCATATTATACTTATAATTCAAATTATGATAACCAGAATGCATTATCTTGCATTTATTATAGTTAAAACCTACCTGCCATATATTTTCCCAACTCACTAAATGATCTAAATCCTTTTGTAAAGCAGCAACATCCTCCTCACAGCTAGCAACACCCAAGACCTTAATAACGTCAGCAAATTTAAGTATTTTACTGACCATTCCTTCATCTATGTCATTGATGTAAGTCAAAAAGAGTGACGGTCCTAAGACTGAACTCTAAAATAACCCACTTGTGACATTAATTCAGTTTGACTGAACTCCATTTATAACAAACCTCTGTGTTCTTCCATCCAGCCACTCTTTTATACAATTAGCTAACTTACTCCCGACACCTATAGAGATAATTTCTTTTACAAGT
>NW_013712487.1:0-403 GCF_000517525.1 Limulus polyphemus | reverse complement strand
ACTGTACATTAAACCTTTTTTTTTTTTTTAGAAATGGAGTGTATTAACGATAAAATAATTATTAAGGCCAGACGACCAACAAGGATCTTTTAAGAAAGGAGCTTATATTAATTCACCATTTGCTAAATTATATAGTTTATAATTGTCTTTCTTGTATATTATAGTGGTTACAGAGCGAATAACAAAATGTATACTTTTTATTGTTCCAAAGCAGTTCACATTAAAGAATAGTATTCAGTTATCTGAATATAACTTTTCCTACAATATATTTTGACATAAAATGAAAAAGTATATGGTTAAGGGGAGAACTTACTCCCCCAACCCCCTTCCTAGCGTCTTGTGAATTAAGTACCAAATATTATTCAAGAAAAGATGTTTTCAGTATTTGTTGTGGTAAACGAGA
>NW_013712486.1:0-403 GCF_000517525.1 Limulus polyphemus | reverse complement strand
GACTGGTATTTCTTTCATTATATATGGATGGTAACTGGTAGGTCTATTAATATAGATGGATGGTAACTGGTAGGTCTTTTAATATAGATGGATAGTTATTGGTAGGTCTTTTATTACAGATGGATAGTGGCTGGTAGGTCTTTAATATAGATGGATAGTGTCTGTTAGGTCTATTAATATATTTGGATAGTAACTAACATGTCTTTTATGATACATTGGTAGTGGCTGGTAGGTATTTTATTATTGATGGATAGTGGCTGGTAGGTGTTTTACTATAGATGGATAGTGATTGGTAGGTGTTTTATTATAGATAGATAGTGGCTGTTAGGTATTTAATATAGATGGATGGTAACTGGTAGGTATTTTATTATAGATGGATTGTGACTGGTAGGACTTTTAATAT
>NW_013712485.1:0-403 GCF_000517525.1 Limulus polyphemus | reverse complement strand
CAAATAATTAAAATGAACAGCGATATACATAAACCATAATGTTGTCAGTAACAGTTATTGTTACATTTTAACAAGATTTGACTTTATCCTTATGGTATAATAAGCTGATTCCTTCAAACGTACTTTATCCTAATGATATACTAAATCTTATTCCTTCAAACGTACTTTATCCTTATGATATACTAAATTTGATACCTTCAAACATATTTTATCTTTATGATATACTAAATTTCAAACGCATTTTATTGACAAATTTTGAACAAGGACTAGCTAGTGATGTTACAAAATTGTCGTAATTATTCATCTTCATTTTGTCCCCCATTGGCACAGTGGTAAGTCTGCGGATACATGTGGTGGGCACAACAAAGATTACCCGTTGTGTCGTATTGCGCTTAACTACAAA
>NW_013712484.1:0-403 GCF_000517525.1 Limulus polyphemus | reverse complement strand
CTCCACATTTATTGTCAGGATACCTGTAGCATTCCACATTTATTGTCAGGATACCTGTAGCATTCCACATTTATTGTCAGGATGCCTGTAGCATTCCACATTTATTATCAGGACCTGTATCATTCCACATTTATTATCAGGACACCTGTAGCATTCCACATTTATTGTCAGAACACCTGTAGCATTCAAACATTTATTGTCAGGACGCCTGTAGCATTCCACATACTGTCAGGACACCTGTATCATTCAAGATTTACTGTCAGGACAACTGTATCATTCAAACATTTGCTGTCAGGACACCTGTAGCATTCAAACATTTATTGTCAGGACACCTGTAGCATTCAACGATTTGCTGTCAGGACACCTGTAGCATTCAAACATTTATTGTCAGGACACCTGTAGC
>NW_013712483.1:0-403 GCF_000517525.1 Limulus polyphemus | reverse complement strand
AACATACAGTACTATATTTATTACATATTATTGAGTTTAATAGTTTTTTTTTTTTGGTTTAGGAATAAATTAAACTGCATAAGCTTGTCGAATCTCGTAAAGCATTATTAGGATTATTGCCAGAATTATCGTAAAAGTCACGTATACCCTAGTGATTATTCAATGCCACCTAATCATTACATATTTTAGTGTTCCAGTGTATAAACTTGAAATGTAAGTATTTCTTGTCAGTTTGTTAAACAAGGGTACCTTCATTAATGCATTTATTAACAAAAATGTTTTATTTGAGATCAATATTATTAGCTTACTTTATATCAGAAGTTATTAACAATTGAAATGAAAAAACATGCTTACTTCACTTAATCCTACTGGTTCCTAATGATACTTGTCTTAATTAAGATTA
>NW_013712482.1:0-403 GCF_000517525.1 Limulus polyphemus | reverse complement strand
AGGTTGGAGTGTCAAGTATCTTGTGTTGTAAGGTTGGAATGTCCAGTATCTTGTATTATAAGGTTGGAATGTCCAGTATCTTGTGTTATAAGGTTGGAATGTCCGGGGCTTTGTGTTGTAAGGTTGGAGTGTCCAGTGTCTTGTGTTGTAAGGTTGGAGTGTCCAGTGTCTTGTGTTGTAAGGTTAGAGTGTCAAGTATCTTGTGTTGTAAGGTTGGAATGTCCAATGCTTTCTGTTGTAAGGTTGGAGTGTCCAATGTCTTGTGTTGTAAGGTTGGAGTGTCAAGTATCTTGTGTTGTAAGGTTGGAATGTTCAATGCTTTCTGTTGTAAGGTTGGAGTGTCCAGTGTCTTGTGTTGTAAGGATGGAGTGTCCAGTGTCTTGTTTTGTAAGGTTGGAGTGTC
>NW_013712481.1:0-403 GCF_000517525.1 Limulus polyphemus | reverse complement strand
TTACATGGAGCCTCCGATGTAAAATACAATATTGGGTTAGAAAGTATTAATAGTACAAACTTACATGGAGCCTCCAATGTAAAATACAATATTGGGTTAGAAAGTATTAATAGTATAAACTTACATGGAGCCTCCAATGTAAAATATTGGGTTAGAAAGTATTAATAGTATAAACTTACATGGAGCCTCCAATGTAAAATACAATATTGGGTTAGAAAGTATTAATAGTATAAACTTACATGGAGCCTCCAATGTAAAATATTGGGTTAGAAAGTATTAATAGTATAAACTTACATGGAGCCTCCAATGTAAAATACAATATTGGGTTAGAAAGTATTAATAGTATAAACTTACATGGAGCCTCCGATGTAAAATACAATATTGGGTTAGAAAGTATTAATAG
>NW_013712480.1:0-403 GCF_000517525.1 Limulus polyphemus | reverse complement strand
ATTTACTAATGTCCCTGATCATCAACATCTTAATAGCGCATGAAAATAGCGTGATTAAAAAATACAAATAAGTGACAGTTTCAGGACAAACTCACGTCACTTCAATCTAAAGTTCGAATGTTGTGTCACATTTGAACACAGGAAAACTCCTGATGTGTATCAGTTCTATATTATCTCGTAGTTGAATAGCTCTGACCGAATATTTCTTAAACAGAATAATCCAACGGAATAAATAGAGTTGTTTAAACATTTGTTTAACAGAAAGTAAAAGCTTGGAATGATCTATTCTTTCATTGGGGTATATGTCTGAGTTCCACTCCTCATCAGTGACCCCTGGACACTACCACCAATGAAACATCAGACTAAAACAAGCCTTTATAGTAATGAGATATCGAAAATCGAA
>NW_013712479.1:0-403 GCF_000517525.1 Limulus polyphemus | reverse complement strand
CACTGATACATTGTACTAACACAAGCTAGTTAACACTGATACATTGTACTAACACAAGCTAGTTAACACTGACACATTGTACTAACACAGGCTAGTTAACACTGATACATTGTGTTAACACAGGCTAGTTAGCACTGATACATTGTACTAACACAAGCTAGTTATCACTGACACATTGTGCTAACACAGGATAGTTAGTACTGACACATTGTGTTAACACAGGCTAGTTAACACTGATAGATTGTACTAACACAGGCTAGTTAACACTGATACATTGTACTAGCACAAGCTAGTTAACACTAATACATTGTACTAACACAGGCTAGTTAGGACTGATACATTGTACTAACACAAGCTAGTTAACACTGATACATTGTACTAACACAAGCTAGTTAACACTGAC
>NW_013712478.1:0-403 GCF_000517525.1 Limulus polyphemus | reverse complement strand
GGTCACTAGCGAGAAGAGCCACTGAACATGAATATAACTATTAATGTGTGAGGAGAAGAAACTGTGAATATTGAAATAACTATCATCAAATGACTGAAAAATACCACAGAGTGTCATATAGTGTGGTCACCAGCGAGAAGAACCACTGAACATGAATATAACTATTAATGTGTGAGGAGAAGAAACTGTGAATATTGAAATAACTATCATCAAATGACTGAGAAATACCACAGAGTGTCCTATAGTGTGGGCCACTGGTGAGAAGAATATAAATATAACTATTAAGGGATGAGGATAGGGAACTATGAATATTGAAATAAGTATCATTGAATGGGAAAATGTCTTGGAAACAGAAATAACCATAGACACATAAAATCACTGCGTATATAAATAACTGGTGATC
>NW_013712477.1:0-403 GCF_000517525.1 Limulus polyphemus | reverse complement strand
AGCCACCCCATCAATGCCGCTACTCTATTCAAGTAGTCACCCCATAAATGCTGCTACTCTGTTCAAATAGCTACCCCATCAATGCCGCTACTCTATTCAAGTAGTCACCCCATAAATGCTGCTACTCTATTCAAATAGCTACCCCATCAATGCCGCTACTCTGTTCAAGTAGTCACCCCATAAATGCTGCTACTCTGTTCAAATAGCCACCCCACCAATGCCGCTACTCTATTCAAATAGCCACCCCATCAATGCCGCTAGTCTGTTCCAACAGCTACCCCATCAATACCGCTATTCTATTCAAGTAGTCACTCACATCAATGCCACTAGAATCTTCAAATAGCCACCCCAATCAATGCCGCTACTCTATTTTCCTATAGCGCCAGCCCGGCATGGCCAGGTG
>NW_013712476.1:0-403 GCF_000517525.1 Limulus polyphemus | reverse complement strand
AGTCAATAACCTGTTGAGACAGAAGATCTTGAGCCATCTTTAACATATGTTGGCTCGAAATGGAATCCTGAGAAAAATGTAGAAGCCCATCTGATGAATTCCAAATAACCCACTGTTCTATGACAAAAGATCACCAAAGGGGAAGAAATTCTCACAATCAAGCTCCCACCAGACCAGAACTCACCAGGTTTGTCACCCATACTGTTGGCGCCATGTCAATTACATCAAAGAAAATTACGAGTTACAGAACCCTTGGAACAAGGAATGGATAAGGGCTGAGAGAGACTAGGACAGGAAACGGAAGTAGGGACTTGTCTTGGTTTTGACTGCGACAAAAAAGGAAGAAATGGCAGAGGATTCCTCATGTGATTCCAAAGTGTGAGGAACATGGTCGACACATACC
>NW_013712475.1:0-403 GCF_000517525.1 Limulus polyphemus | reverse complement strand
AAGAACTGTATGTATTGTAATAAAAAATTAGTAAGTTTTAACAATAGAAACAAGAACTGTATGTATTGTAATAAAAAAATTAGTAAGTTTTAACAATAGAACCAAGAACTATATATATTGTAATAAAACTAGTAAGTTTTAACAATAGAACCAAGAACAGTATGTATAGTAATAAAAAAATAGTAAGTTTTAACAATAGAACCAAGAACTGTATGTATTGTAATAAAAAATTAGTAAGTTTTAACAACAGAACCAAGAACTGTATGTATTGTAATAAAAAATAGTAAGTTTTAACAATAGAACCAAGAACTATATGTATTGCAATAAAAATAGTAAGTTTTAACAATAGAACCAAGAACTGTATGCATTGTAATAAAAAATAGTAAGTTTTAACAATAGAACT
>NW_013712474.1:0-403 GCF_000517525.1 Limulus polyphemus | reverse complement strand
CAAGTTATATATTGTAACTGGTTACTGATAATGTTAATATAAAAATAGGTTATTAAAATATCCAAGTATAACATACAAGTTATATATTGTAACTGGTTACTGATAATGTTAATATAAAAATGGGTTATTAAAATATCCAAGTATAAAATACAAATTATATATTGTAACAGGTTACTGATAATGTTAATATAAAAATAGGTTATTAAAATATCCAAGTATAACATACAAATTATATATATAACCAACACTACAATGTCATAGAGTAATTAATGCATTCTTATAACAGATCATGCAGTAAAACTACCCTAGGATATGTTATAGTATCATACTCTAACTTTATATAACCTACTTGTTATAGTATCATACTTTAATTTTATATAACCTATTTGTTATAGTATCATAC
>NW_013712473.1:0-403 GCF_000517525.1 Limulus polyphemus | reverse complement strand
CGTAATCAAAGACTAAGTAATCTGAATGTGATCAAAAATTAAGTGATCAGTGACCACATATAAAGTTATCTGAACATGTTAAAAGACTAAGTGATCAGTGATCAAATATAAAGTTATCTGAACATGTTAAAAGACTAAGTGATCTGTAATCAAAGACAAAGTGATCTGAACGTGATAAGAGACTAAGTGATCAGTGACCAAAGATAAAGTGATCTGAACGTGATCAAAGACCAAGTGATTTGTGACCAAAGATAAAGGGATCTGAACGTAATCAAAAACTAAGTTATCAGTGACCAAAGATAAAGTGATCTGAACGTGATCAAAGACCAAGTGATTTGTGACCAAAGATTAAGGGATCTGAATGTAATCAAAAACTAAGTTATCAGTGACCAAAGATAAAGTG
>NW_013712472.1:0-403 GCF_000517525.1 Limulus polyphemus | reverse complement strand
GTGTTAAGTAGTATAACATATAACTTTACTTTTAACAAGGAGAAGAAAAAGTGAAAAAGTGAATACAATCCTTATTATCGAAAACTGGACAAAGACTAACACGTGATATAAGATGGTGTTAAATCATGTACAAGGCAATGATCCTTGTGACAAACGCTAACACGTGTTAGGATAACATGGTATTAAATCATGTACAAAACAATGGTCCTTGCGACAAAGACTAACACGTATTATGATTAGATAGTATTAAATCATGAACAAGGCAATGATCCTTGTTTTTCATGACAAACTGTTTTAGTCCACTAACATCGAAGATTCGTATGTGTTATATTCTTTCTTAATTCATAAAAATCAACGATTTTATACATTTAAACTTCGTTAAAAAACAGAATATTTTCTGTTT
>NW_013712471.1:0-403 GCF_000517525.1 Limulus polyphemus | reverse complement strand
ATAATATGTGGTATATCAGGAGTATAGGTTCCGTCTATAGGACCTTCCATAATAAGTGGTATATCAGGAGTATAGGTTCTGTCTATAGGACCTTCCATAATAAGTGGTATATCAGGAGTAGAGGTTTTGGCTATGGAACCTACCACAATAAGTGGTATATCAGGAGTATAGGTTCTATCTATAGAACTTACCACAATAAGTGGTATATCAGGAGTATAGGTTCTCTTTCAATAGGACCTAACATAATATGTGGTGTATCAGGTATGCAGGTTCTGCGTATAGGACCTGTATTACCTAACAGGCTACCTTTGTTAATAGACCTAGAAGCTGTATCTAGTTTATAGACATGCAAAAGATTGGCCAGAGATATATAGACAATATACTGTAAGATTGGCCAGAGATG
>NW_013712470.1:0-403 GCF_000517525.1 Limulus polyphemus | reverse complement strand
GATTGTCAACCAGTACGTACTTCCTAACTTGATTGTCAACCAGTACGTACTTCCTAACTTGATTGTCAACCAGTACATACTTCCTAACTTGATTCTCAACCAGCACATACTTCCTAACTTGATTGTCAACCAGTACGTACTTCCTAACTCGATTGTCAACCAGTACGTACTTCCTAACTTGATTCTCAACCAGTACATACTTCCTAACCTGATCAGCTATTTCAATCCAAAACTGGATGGGATAGTGAAACGATTGGATAACAATCAAGGCCATGGTTACACTAGGATTTGTAATTTTTTCTGGTTAAGTTTGATTGGAATATAAGTATAACAGAATATTGTTCAAATTAAGGAGAACACTAGAATGAAAATCCTCCCTCGAAAAATCAGGACGTTTAATATT
>NW_013712469.1:0-403 GCF_000517525.1 Limulus polyphemus | reverse complement strand
AATATTATCTAGTTAATAATGTCTTTTATCGTTACGCTAAAATGAATATTATCTAGTTAGTAATGTCTTTTATCGTTACGGATAAAGTGAATATTATCTAGTTAGTAATGTGTTTTATCGTTATGGATAAACTGAATATTATCCAGTTAGTAATGTGTTTTATCATTACGGATAAAGTGAATATTATATAGCTGGTAATGTGTTTGAGCTTTATGAGTAAGGTGAATATTATCCAGTTAGTAATATGTTTTATCATTACGCATCAAGTGAATATTATCCAGTTAGTAATGTGTTTTATCATTACGCATCAAGTGAATATTATCCAGTTGGTAATGTGTTTTATTATTACGGAGAAAGCGAATATTATCTAGTTAGTAATGTATTTTATTATTACGGAGAAAGC
>NW_013712468.1:0-403 GCF_000517525.1 Limulus polyphemus | reverse complement strand
TGATGAACAAAGCCCCGAATGGGTTACTTCTATTATTATAGGTTTTATTATATGTGGAACGTATTTTATTACAACACAGAGAAACATGGAAATACGGTAATGGTTATGAAGTACCTCCTAGTGTAATTATTTGTTTAACGAGATAATTTTTTACTTAAATGTGTAAAGTACTTCATTATACCTTTCCTAACACAATTACTATATTAAGCCAATACAGCTTTTTTTAGTTAGAATGATCAAACTACGGTTATACCAGAACGAGAGCAATGGTACAAAAATATTAAGTAGAACAGTTACGTAAGAGATGTTAACTTTTTGACTGGGCTTGGCATAGCTTGGTGGTTAGGGCGCTGGACTCTCAATGTGTGAATTGGCCAGTTCAAAACTGTCACTTAAACTTCCT
>NW_013712467.1:0-403 GCF_000517525.1 Limulus polyphemus | reverse complement strand
AGATATACCAAACTGAATAGAATATGTCTCAGATATACCAAACAGAATAGAATATGTTTCAGATATACCAAACAGAACAGAATATGTTTCAGATATACCAAACAGAATAGAATATGTTTCAGATATACCAAACAGAATAGAATATGTTTCAGATATACCAAACAGAATAGAATATGTTTCAGATATATCAAACAGAACAGAATATGTTTCAGATATACCAAACAGAATAGAATATGTTTCAGATATATCAAACTGAATAGAATATGTCTCAGATATACCAAACAGAATAGAATATGTTTCAGATATACCAAACAGAACAGAATATGTTTCAGATATACCAAACAGAATAGAATATGTTTCAGATATACCAAACAGAATAGAATATGTCTCAGATATATCAAAC
>NW_013712466.1:0-403 GCF_000517525.1 Limulus polyphemus | reverse complement strand
ACCTATATTGTTGTCTGCTGGTAAATTGTGTTAAGGTAGACAACACTTATCTTGCAGTCTGCTGTTAATCTGTGTTAAGGTAGACAACATCTATATTGTTTTCTGCTGTTAAACTGTGTTATGGTAGACGACACCTATATTGTTTTCTGCTGTTAATCTGTGTTAAGGTAGACGACACCTATATTGTTGTCTGCTGTTAATCTGTGTTAAGGTAGACAACACATATCTTGCTGTCTGCTGTTAATCTGTGTTAAGATAGACGACACCTATATTGTTTTCTGCTGTTAATCTGTGTTAAGGTAGACGACACCTATATTGTTGTCTGCTGTTAATCTGTGTTAAGGTAGACAACACATATCTTGCTGTCTGCTGGTAAACTGTGTTAAGGTAGACAACATCTATA
>NW_013712465.1:0-403 GCF_000517525.1 Limulus polyphemus | reverse complement strand
GAACTTTCTCTGTCTGTATTAAACAAGGAAAGTCTAAAGACTGAACTTTCTCTGTCTGTATTAAACAAGGAAATTCTAAATATTGAACTTTCTCTGTCTGTATTAAACAAGGAAAGTCTAAATATTGAACTTTCTCTGTCTGTATTAAACAAGGAAAGTCTGAATACTGAACTTTCTCTGTCTTTATTAAACAAGGAAAGTCTGAATATTGAACTTTCTCTGTCTGTATTAAACAAGAAAATTCTAAATATTGAACTTTCTATGTCTGTATTAAACAAGGAAAGTCTAAATATTGAACTTTCTCTGTCTGTATTAAACAAGGAAAGTCTAAAGACTGAACTTCCTCTGCCTGTATTAAACAAGGAAAGTCTAAATATTGAACTTTCTCTGTCTGTATTAAACA
>NW_013712464.1:0-403 GCF_000517525.1 Limulus polyphemus | reverse complement strand
GTAAACCAAAGTTATACTCTCAGATCCCTATCGTACCCCTGAGAAGTGCAAATGTACCCCTAGGGGTACATATACCACAGGTTGGGAATGTCTGGCCTGTAACAAAGAGCGTCATTTTTGCTTCTGAGACTATGTCAACAGGCATATGGTTAAGTACTTAAGTACGAATAGCTATTTTGACAAAAGTCATGGATGACAACAGGCCATAAATACGAATAGTTCTTTTGACCAGAGAGCACTTAACAAAGGACCATAGCTCATAATTTTTTAGACAGAATGATTGTATGTTGTTGAAGGTTTATCGGTATTAATATAATTTTTTAAATAGTTTTCTTAGTCAAGAACCGTAATGTAATATCCGAGGTTAGCGAACTGATAACATTAACCCGATGACTACCGGCTA
>NW_013712463.1:0-403 GCF_000517525.1 Limulus polyphemus | reverse complement strand
ATGATATATATACTGGTAAAGTTTTGATATATATATGGTAAAGTTTGATATACAGACGGTAAAGTTTTGTTATATATACGGTAAAGTTTTGATATATAGACGGTAAAGTTTTGTTATAAAAATACGGTAAACTTTCGTTATATATATATGGTAAAGTTTTGATATATGTAGACGGTAAAGTTTTGATGTATATATACTGTAAAGTTTTGATATATATATGGTAAAGTTTGATATACTGACGGTAAAGTTTTGTTATATATACGGTAAAGTTTTGTGAAAAAAAATATATATACGGTAAAGTTTTGATATATATATGGTAAAGTTTTGTTATATGTATATATACGGTAAAGTTTTGATATGTAAATGGTAAAGTTTTGATATATATATATGCGGTAAAATTTTG
>NW_013712462.1:0-403 GCF_000517525.1 Limulus polyphemus | reverse complement strand
GTTTAAGAGTAAATTTTCTATAAAAACCAAACTATATCTGAGAAATATACTCAAATTGATCTCCCTTCTCATTTGCATGATTTTTTATAAATGAATAATTGAGTCAAGTTATCAATAGTAATTTGCGAAAAGCTACAAGAGGGTTTTATTCGCTAACCAACTCTAATTTTGAACTGTTATGCTAGAGGGAAGGCAATTAGTCAACAACACCTACCGCCAGTTAATAATGCACTATTTTGCAACAAACACGCAAACCATAGGCCCTCGGATTCATAGTCCCCCTTTGGAGTAACTTGGTGATAAATCAGAAGCTTGATCGGTACATCTAGACTACCGGGAATCATGAGAGGGGGGGGAAGCTTTGAACCTACAATGATATGGAATCATGAGAGGGGGGGAAGCT
>NW_013712461.1:0-403 GCF_000517525.1 Limulus polyphemus | reverse complement strand
AGTACTGGAGAATTATTAGATTTTTTGACAGAAGTAAAAAGTCTAATAATTCACCAGTACTGACTATGTTATTAGTTTATTGAATCAACAACAGTAAAAAATTAATAATTCTCCAGTACTGACTGTGTTATTAGTTTATTGAATGACAGAAGTAAAAAGTCTAATAATTCACCAGTACTGACTGTCAGTACTGGAGAATTATTAGATTTTTTACTGTTGTTGATTTAATAAACTAATAACATAGTCAGTACTGGAGAATTATTAGACATTTTACTGTTGTTGATTCAATAAACTATTAACACAGTCAGTACTGGAGAATTATTAGATTTTTTACTGTTGTTGATTCAATAAACTAATAACACAGTCAGTACTGGAGAATTATTAGACATTTTACTGTTGTTGA
>NW_013712460.1:0-403 GCF_000517525.1 Limulus polyphemus | reverse complement strand
GAGATATTGTTTGTTAGTCTGCGTTAACTCCTGACAGAAGTACAGATGTTGTTCTCTGGTGTGAGTTAACTCCTGACAGAAGTACAGATGTTGTTCGCTGGCGTGAGTTAATTCCTAACATAAGTACAAGAGATATTGTTTGTTAGTCTGCGTTGACTCCTGACAGAAGTATAGTTGTTGTTCGTTAGCCTGCGTTAACTCCTGACAGAAGTACAGATGTTCGTTAGCGTGCGTTAACTCCTGACAGAAGTACAGATGTTATTCGCTGGCGTGAGTTAACTCCTGACAGAAGTACAGATGTTATTCGCTGGCGTGAGTTAACTCCTAACATAAGTACAAGAGATACTGTTCGTTAGCCTGCGTTAACTCCTGACAGAAGTACAAGAGATACTGTTCGTTAGTC
>NW_013712459.1:0-403 GCF_000517525.1 Limulus polyphemus | reverse complement strand
TAAAAAGGCCGGTCTGAAATCCCAGTTATAATTCAATACAAATGTGTGGCATCAGTTGAAATTGAATATTAACAAGAGAAGATGGCTAATCTATAGTAAGTTTTTATGGATTGTACAAGAACAATTGAACAAAATACTGGTAACGTCTGCGTCTTGTCGAAGTTACCATATAGTTAGGTTTAGAAGAGGATATATAAATCAGTTTGTTTCGTTACTAAATGAACGTTTGATATTGAAGATTTGGGTATAGATCTTTTGGTTCAGAACTGTGAGTGATACTGTACGTATATATGTATAACTTACTTTACACAAGCAGTGGATGAACAGCCACCTAGTGGCTGTAAGACATAACTACAACATAATCTTTAGTAAACAAAATACCATATTAGTGCATTATACTTAA
>NW_013712458.1:0-403 GCF_000517525.1 Limulus polyphemus | reverse complement strand
CTGATGTACTAGATACCCATACCCAGTTGTAACGTTATTAGTTCTGATCTACCAGATACCCATACCCAGTTGTAACGTTATTAGTTCTGATCTACTAGATACCTATACTCAGTTGTAGCGTTATTAGTTCTGATCTACTAGATACCCATACTCAGTTGTAACGTTATTAGTTCTGATGTACTAGGTACTCGTACTCAGTTGTACCGTTATTAGTTCTGATCTACTAGACACCCATACTCAGATGTAACTTTATATGTTCTGATCTACTAGATACCCATACTCAGTTGTAACGTTATTAGTTCTGATCTACTAGACACCCATACTCAGATGTAACTTTATATGTTCTGATCTACTAGATACCCATACTCAGCTGTAATGTTATTAGTTCTGATCTACTAGATAC
>NW_013712457.1:0-403 GCF_000517525.1 Limulus polyphemus | reverse complement strand
ATCATATTTATAGACATGTATTTATGTTCAAGGAGTGAACCTTCCCATGTAAAATATCTTGTGATATTTATAAAGACATGTATTTATGTTCAAGGAGTGAACCTTCCCATTTAAAATATCTTGTCACATTCATAAAGACGTGTATTTATGTTCAAGGAGTGAACCTTCCCATATAAGATATCTTGTGATATTTATAAAGACATGTATTTATGTTCAAGGAGTGAACCTTCCCATATAAAATATCTTGTGATATTTATAAAGACGTGTATTTATGTTCAAGGAGTGAACTTTCCCATGTAAAATATCTTGTCACATCTATAAAGACATGTATTTATGTTCAAGGAGTGAAACTTTCCATGTAAAATATCTTGTCACATTTATAGAGACATGTATTTATGTTCAA
>NW_013712456.1:0-403 GCF_000517525.1 Limulus polyphemus | reverse complement strand
GAAATGTATACTTTTTCCTACATTCTGAAACTTTACGAAATATCTTTGAGGTAAAACTTCTCTTAGGTCTCATGACCTTTTTTACCTAAAACATAGTATTTTCCGCTCTTGGTCTAATGTTTCACTCAAGGTTTCGTGTTTTTTATTGTTTTTTTATAATATTATTCAAAGATCCATATTACGTAAATATAACAAAACCAAGCAAGCATTAATACTTCTCAATTCAGGAAACTAAATCGATATAGTAATACAAACTCTTAGTTAACACTACTATAATAATAAAACTTTAGTTAACATTACTATAGTAATGTAAACCTTTAGTTTTTTCTGCTGTGAATCCGCTCATTCCTTCGCTATATCTACTCCTTATTCAAGACTACTAGCCGTAATCTATCTCCGCTGA
>NW_013712455.1:0-403 GCF_000517525.1 Limulus polyphemus | reverse complement strand
AGTCTAATATATGTATTGTTTAATGTCTGTAAATTACACTTTGTTAGTCTAGTATATGTATTGTTTAATGTGTCTGTAAATTATACAATGTTAGTCTAATATATGTATTGTTTAATGTGTGTAAATTACACTTTGTTAGTCTAATATATGCATTGTTTAATGTCTGTAAATTACACTTTGTTAGTCTAGTATAGGTATTGTTTAATGTCTGTAAATTACACTTTGTTAGTCTAGTATATGTATTGTTTAATGTGTCTGTAAATTACACAATGTTAGTCTAATATATGTGTTGTTTAATGTGTGTAAATTACACTTTGTTAGTCTAATATATACATTGTTTAATGTCTGTAAATTACACTTTGTTACTATAGTATATGTATTGTTTAATGTCTGTAAATTACAC
>NW_013712454.1:0-403 GCF_000517525.1 Limulus polyphemus | reverse complement strand
ATTATGAATATTTAATCAGAGGTTTTTATTTAACATATATATATATAAATATGTCCTTGTAAGTGTTTAATCACATATTTTTATTTACCATATATATAAATATATACTTTTAAGTGTTTAATAAAAAATATAAATATGTCCTTGTAAGTGTTTAATCAAATATTTTTATTTATCATATATATATCGTTGTAAGTGTTTAATCACAAGTTTTTATTTACCATATATATAAATATGTACTTGTAAGTGTTTAATAAAATATTTTTATTTATCATATCTATATCGTTGTAAATGTTTACTCAGAAGTTTTTATTTACCACATATATATATATCGATGTGAATATTTAATCAGTAGTTTTTATTTACCATATAGATATGTATATTGTTGTGAATGTTTAACCAGAAA
>NW_013712453.1:0-403 GCF_000517525.1 Limulus polyphemus | reverse complement strand
GTATATTTAGCCGTTGTTTAGTATGATGTAGTGTATATTAACCCTTGTTAGTATGATGTAGTGTATATTTAGCCGTTGTTTAGTATGATGTAGTGTATATTTAACCCTTGTTTAGTTTGATGTAGTGTATATTTAGCCGTTGTTTAGTATGATGTAGTGTATATTTAACCCTTGTTTAGTATGACGTAGTGTATATTTAGCCGTTGTTTAGTATGATGTAGTCTATATTTAGCCGTTGTTTAGTATGATGTAGTGTATATTTAACCCTTGTTTAGTATGATGTAGTGTATATGTAGCCGTTGTTTATTATGATGTAGTGTATATGTAGCCGTTATTTAGTATGATGTAGTGTATATTTAGCCGTTGTTTAGTATGACGTAGTGTATATTTAGCCGTTGTTTAT
>NW_013712452.1:0-403 GCF_000517525.1 Limulus polyphemus | reverse complement strand
CAAGCTTTTTTTAAAATGGTCTATTATACCTAATGTACACTAACCTTTTCCTTTCAGCTTCCACCGGGCACGGGCACGGCATTCTTTTCGCGCCCTATGATATCAACCCCTATTTCACTCACACAATTGTAAAAGTTACTAAATTAAAGTACTGTAGTTTTAATGATTTCAAAACTTGTAACAAAACCCTAGAAATTTATTCTGACTTTATCGGACTTTAAATTATAACACTTTAACTTTACTGTCAATCTATTCATTAAAAGTGTTATTGATGACTTAACACCAGTGTTTCAGGTCAGTCATTATTCAGGGTCTTGCCACCCTTGGTCACTGCTTTGATCCTTTTCACAACCTCTCCTCCCTGCTGTGCTGTTTCTTACCTTCAGCTTTTGATACTCACAGC
>NW_013712451.1:0-403 GCF_000517525.1 Limulus polyphemus | reverse complement strand
AGCACGGATTTCCTCCAGATCTTGTATACAGCGTGGGTTACCTCCAGATCTTGTATACAGTGTGGGTTTCCTTCAAATCTTGTATACAGCGTGGGTTTCCTCCAGATCTTGTTTACAGCGTGAGTTTCATCCAGATCTTGTTTACAGCGTGGGTTAAAGATCTGGAGGAAATCCGCGCTGTAGGCAAGATCTGGAGGAAATCCGCACGCTGTATACAAGATCTGGAGGAAATCCGCGCTGTATACAAGATCTGGAGGAAATCCGCGCTGTAGGCAAGATCAGGACGGCGTATACAGCGCAGATTTCCTCCAGATCTTGTATACAGCGTGGGTTTCCTTCAGATCTTGTATACAGCGTGGATTTCCTACAGATCTTGTATACAGTGTGGATTACCTCCAGATCT
>NW_013712450.1:0-403 GCF_000517525.1 Limulus polyphemus | reverse complement strand
AATTTTGTTATACAAACAATGCTGGTCCACGTATCTTTTAGCTCACTGAACATGGTTCATTGACATGTGAATTGTTTTGTTATACAAACAATGCTGGTCCACGTATCTTTATCTCACTGAAAATGTTCCTTCATATGTGAATTGTTTTGTTTTACAAACAATACTGGTTCACGTATCTTTAGCTCAAGAACAGGTTCCTTGATATGTGAATTGTTTTGTTGTACAAACAATGCTGGTCCACCTATCTTTAGCTAACTGGAAATGTTCCTTGAGATGTGAATTGTTTTGTTGTACAAACAATGATTGTCGACGTATATTTAGCTCACCAAATGTGTTCTTTGACTTGTGAACAATTCTGTTATGCAAACAATGCTGGTCCACGTATCTTTAGCTCACTGAACAT
>NW_013712449.1:0-403 GCF_000517525.1 Limulus polyphemus | reverse complement strand
GTGTTAAGTTGGAGTAAGCGAGAAACTCAATCTCCCACCAGCAGTGAATAAAAAGCTCCTATAACTCAATCTGTTAAGTGTTAACTTGGAGTAAGCGAGAAACTCAATCTCCTACCAGCAGTTAATAAAAACCTGCTATAACTCAAACTCTTAAGTGTTAAGTTGGAGTAAGCGAGAAACTCAATCTCCTTCCAGCAGTGAATAAAAAGCTGCTATAACTCAAGCTGTTAAGTGTTAAGTTGGAGTAAGCGAGAAACTCAATCTCCTTCCAGCAGTGAATAAAAACCTGCTATAACTCAAACTCTTAAGTGTTAAGTTGGAGTAAGCGAGAAACTCAATCTCCTACCAGCAGTGAATAAAAAGCTGCTATAATTCAAGCTGTTAAGTGTTAAGTTGGAGTAAG
>NW_013712448.1:0-403 GCF_000517525.1 Limulus polyphemus | reverse complement strand
TAGGACGTGTCACATGAATTGATTTATCCATAAACCGACACGTGTGATGGTTTATGGATAAAGACGTGTCACATGAATTGACTATATATGACAAATGTGGACAGGTGTGTTACATTTGTCATATATAGTCAATTCATGTGACACGTCTTTATCCATAAACTGACACCTGTGATACATTTGTCATATATATTCAATTCATGTGACACGTCTTTATCCATAAACCGACACGTGTGATACATTTGTCATATATAGTCAATTCATGTGACACGTCTTTATCCATAAACGGACACGTGTGATACATTTGTCATGTATAGTCAATTCATGTGACACGTCTTTATCCATAAACGGACACGTGTGATACATTTGTCATATATAGTCAATTCATGTGACACGTCTTTATCCA
>NW_013712447.1:0-403 GCF_000517525.1 Limulus polyphemus | reverse complement strand
TCCTAGTGACTGAATGTGGTTCTTCTGCAGGCATTACATATAGGATTGAATAGGTTTGTCCTAGTAACTGAATGTGGTTCTTCTGCAGGCATTACATATAGGATTTAATAGGCTTGTCCTAGTTACTGAACCTGGTTCTTCTGCAGGGATTAAATAGGCTTGTCCTAGTTACTGAATTTGGTTCTTCTGCAGGCATTACATATAAGATTAAATAGGCTTGTCCTAGTTACTGAATCTGGTTCTTCTGCAGGCATTACATATAGGATTAAATAGGCATGTCCTAGTTACTGAATCTGGTTCTTCTGCAGGGATTAACTAGGCTTGTCCTAGTTACTGAATCTGGTTCTTCTGCAGGCATTACATATAGGATTAAATAGGCATGTCCTAGTTACTGAATCTGGTT
>NW_013712446.1:0-403 GCF_000517525.1 Limulus polyphemus | reverse complement strand
TTTAATCTTACAACAATAACTAAGATCTGAGCAGTGACAGTCCACTGTCCTTTAGACTTACAACAATAAGTAAGATTTGAGCAGTGACAGTACACTTTCCTTTAGTCTTACAACGATAACTAATATTTGAGCAGTGACAGTCCACTGTCCTTTAATCTTACAACAATAACTAAGATCTGAGCAGTGACAGTCCACTGTCCTTTAGTCTTACAACAATAAGTAAGATCTGAGCAGTGACAGTCCACTGTCCTTTAATCTTACAACAATAACTAATATTTGAGCAGTGACAGTCCACTGTCCTTTAGTCTTACAACAATAACTAAGATCTGAGCAGTGACAGTCCACTGTCCTTTAATCTTACAACAATAACTAAGATCTGAGCAGTGACAGTCCACTGTCCTTT
>NW_013712445.1:0-403 GCF_000517525.1 Limulus polyphemus | reverse complement strand
GCAGATAGCCCTCGTGTAGCTTTGCGCGAAATTCAAAAAAATAAACCGCCAAAAATAATCCCCTGGTGGCTAAGCGGTAAGTTAGAGGGCTTATGATGTTAATATTCGAGATTGGATCACTACGGTGGTCACAGCGCAGATAACCCATCGTTCAGCTGTTTAACAAAAACAAAACGCACATACACACGCTATTAAGTGTAGGACAACTTCACTATAAAAGTTTTAGATAACTGGCACGTGACGTACATTACAGAGGAGATCAGTTCACAATCATCACTTTCCAGATGTCGCACCAGCCGTCCTTTCATAG
This sequence comes from Limulus polyphemus, assembly GCF_000517525.1. NCBI lineage: Eukaryota > Metazoa > Arthropoda > Merostomata > Xiphosura > Limulidae > Limulus > Limulus polyphemus. The sequence continues at coordinate 93 of NW_013712445.1, read as the reverse complement.
TGTGATATCCTTATTGTGGGTGTAAATTCACACCCACTTCCTTTCCTACTGTGCAATTTTATTCTCTGTTTTTAAACTGTCAGTCGAAATATT
>NW_013712444.1:0-403 GCF_000517525.1 Limulus polyphemus | reverse complement strand
GTCCATCCTATTCGATGCAGTAACACCATACACTGAAGCTAGTCCATCCTATTCGATGCAGTAACACCATACACTGAAGCTAGTCCATCCTATTCGATGCAGTAACACCATACACTGAAGCTAGTCCATCCTATTCGATGCAGTTTGAATTAGTCTGGTACGTACTTAGTAAAGCTGCATCCACAGGCTCCATACAAGAGGGACAGGTAAATGAACGCATCAACCAATCATCAATACAAGTTGTGTGGTAAGTATGCAAACAGGGTAGATATCTCACTGCATCTCCAAAAACAAACTCTCCCATACAGATCACACACCTGAAAAGATAAAGAACACGTGACTTTCTCCAAATATTATAATTCTTAAAACAAAAGCACTCTAACTCACAATATGAGATCATTAA
>NW_013712443.1:0-403 GCF_000517525.1 Limulus polyphemus | reverse complement strand
AACAACTACAATATATATAAATACTTCCCTATTTAGTATTTTATAATATCTATTTACAAACTGACCTTTAGTTTAGAACAACTACAATATATATAAATAACTAAATAGGGAAGATTTTATAATATCTATTTACAAACTGACCTTTAGTTTAAAACAACTACAATATATATAAAAATACTTCCCTATCTAGTATTTTATAATATACATTTACAAACTGACCTTTAGTTTAAAACAACTACAATATATAAATACTTTCCTATTTAGTATTTCATATCCATTTACAAACTGAACTTTAGTTTAGAACAACTACAATATATAAATACTTCCCTATTTAGTATTTGATAATATCCATTTACAAACTGACTTTTAGTTTACAACAACTACAATATATAAATACTTCCCT
>NW_013712442.1:0-403 GCF_000517525.1 Limulus polyphemus | reverse complement strand
GTGTTCATAAATTATAGTTCACAGTGTTTAGTCGACTACAGTTTACAGTATTTAGTAAATTATAGTTCACAGTGTTTAGTAAATTATAGTTCACGGTGTTTAGTAAATTATAGTTCACAGTGTTAATAAATTATAGTTCACAGTGTTTAGGAAATTATAGTTCACAGTGTTAATAAATTATAGTTCACAGTGTTTAGTAGACTACAGTTCACAGTGTTTAGGAAATTATAGTTCACAGTGTTAATAGATTATAGTTCATAGTGTTTAGTAAATCATAGTTCACAGTGTTAATAAATTATAGTTCACAGTGTTTAGTCGACTACAGTTTACAGTATTTAGGAAATTATAGTTCACAGTGTTAATAGATTATAGTTCATAGTGTTTAGTAAATCATAGTTCACAG
>NW_013712441.1:0-403 GCF_000517525.1 Limulus polyphemus | reverse complement strand
GCTATATAAGGTTTTCTATCAGAAAAAAGCTATCCATGTGTTGATGGGTAACTACATATACAAAACATAAGGTGCTATATAAGGTTTTTTATCAGAAAAAAGCTATCCCTATGTTGATGGGTAACTACATATACAAAACATAATGTTCTATATAAGGTTTTTTATCAGAAAAAAGCTATCCATATGTTGATGGGTAACTACATATACAAAACATAAGGTGCTATGTAAGGTTTTCTATCAGAAAAAAGCTATCCCTATGTTGATGGGTAACTACATATACAAAACATAAGGTTCTATATAAGGTTTTCTGTCAGAAAAAAGCTATCCATATGTTGATGGATAACTACATATACAAAACATAAGGTGCTATATAAGGTTTACTATCAGAAAAAAGCTATCCAAA
>NW_013712440.1:0-403 GCF_000517525.1 Limulus polyphemus | reverse complement strand
CGAACACGTAGTTGTTAACTAAAATATAGAACACGTACTTGTATTCTACCATATAGAACACGTACTTGTTAACTAACATATAGAACACGTAGTTGTTAACTAACACGTATATATAAAACACGTAGTTGTTAACTAACACGTATATATAAAACACGCACTTTAACTAATATGTACATATAGAACACGAACTTGTTAACTAACATGTACATATAGAACACGTAGTTATTAACTAACACGTATATATAAAACGCGCACTTTAACTAATATGTACGTATAGAACACGAACTTGTTAACTAACATCTACATATCGAACACGTAGTTGTTAACTAACATATAGAACACGTACTTGTAATCTAACATATAGAACACGTACTTGTAATCTAACATATAGAACACGTACTTG
>NW_013712439.1:0-403 GCF_000517525.1 Limulus polyphemus | reverse complement strand
GCTCAGTATGGTACCACTATAGTATATTCTATATAGATCTCGTCATTTCATATTTTCATTAATATTTAGTTTATTTTCGCTCAACTTCATTCATCGACATCTATCGAAATAATCCTAAATCACAGGTTTGCGGAATGACCCCTGTTGACCATCCTAGGCTCAGTACTAAAATTTGCTGGGGTGGTTCGTGTGGCAGGTGTTAAAACATTGAAGAAGTTTGTTTGTTGTTGTTCAATGCCACTGGGGGTCATTGAAAACGTTTTTACACTCATCCATATGGATAAGTGAGAGGATTCGGCTTTGTCCGTCCTTGTGTCTGTGTAAATAAAATAATGTTTAACTTTTGATATTATATCTCACGAAAGGGCCCGGCATGGCCAGGTGGTTAAGGCACTCGACTCGC
>NW_013712438.1:0-403 GCF_000517525.1 Limulus polyphemus | reverse complement strand
GATTTTTAAAGGAACACCAAAATTTATGTAAGAGAGCTAACTTGAAGGGGTAATGGTTACATCGTTTACACTAGAATTGTGATTTTTGTGTATAATTACAACTAGTTATTAATAATACTTATAAAAGCAGATACTGTTTTGAAATTATGTCACTTCAGTGAATTTGGTTGACACCATTGTTTTGGTTTTTGAATTATTATGTAATAAAGAAGAACAACAACAAGAAATTCAAACTTTATGCTATGATATTTACAAACATTCCCAGAACTTGTGACTCACTTATTACATAGATATTGTTATAAAATGAAACACTGTATAGTATTTTAAAGTTCTGTTAACCTGTTGATGAGATATTTAAAAATCCATTTCGATTAACAGTCCGAGCCATCCCTACATAGGACAG
>NW_013712437.1:0-403 GCF_000517525.1 Limulus polyphemus | reverse complement strand
AAAACAACAATGTCGTACTAACCTAGCCGTGGCAACTATAAAACAACAATGTCGTACTAACCTAGCGTAGCGACTATAAAACAACAATGTCGTACTAACCTAGCGTGGCAACTATAAAACAACAATGTCGTACTAACCTAGCGTGGCAACTATAAAACAATGTCGTCTAACCTAGCGTGGCAACTATAAAACAATGTCGTCTAACCTAGCGTAGCAACTATAAAACAACAATGTCGTACTAACCTAGCGTAGCAACTATAAAACAATGTCGTCTAACCTAGCGTAGCAACTATAAAACAATGTCGTCTAACCTAGCGTAGCAACTATAAAACAACAATGTCGTACTAACCTAGCGTAGCAACTATAAAACAACAATGTCGTACTAACCTGGCGTAGCAACTAT
>NW_013712436.1:0-403 GCF_000517525.1 Limulus polyphemus | reverse complement strand
TTATTATATCTTACTGATTTATGATATTAAATAATTTTTCCTTGATTGATTTACGATATTATTCTTGCTAGATTATTATATCTTACTGATTTATGATATTAAATAATTTTTCCTTGATTGATTTACGATATTATTCTTGCTAGCTTATTATATCCTACTGAGTTATGATATTAAATCATTTTTCCTAGTTTGTTATATCAGATTGATTTACGATATTATTCTTGCTAGCCTATTATATCTTACTGATTTATGATATTAAATAATTTTTCCTTGATTGATTTACGATATTATTCTTGCTAGATTATTATATCTTACTGATTTATGATATTAAATAATTTTTCCTTGATTGATTTACGATATTATTCTTACTAGATTGTTATATCCTACTGATTTATGATATTAA
>NW_013712435.1:0-403 GCF_000517525.1 Limulus polyphemus | reverse complement strand
AGAATTTCGCGATACACATTTAACAGTATAAATTATGTACATTTCTAAATATATAAATTTAACTTGAACAAACATCGATATTAAAATAGATATATGATAGTAAATCCGTTACTATACTTTCAAGACAGACACGCTTATATTAAGTGAGATGTTTGTAGTCAAAGTTTACTTCTTTATTTTTTCAAAAAGCAATGAGTAAACTTTGAACTTTGAAATTCCAAGCAAACAAACAATCTTCATATTGCCACTGGCATATTTCGGGGTGAAAAAATATATACGTATTCATAATTGTTGAAAATTTCGTTTCCAAATCTCATCAGTCAGTTAAGAGATTTACTATTCACTGATATAAACACCTCGTAACAGCATCTATCAACTATCAGGCCTGTACGCAGAATGTTTG
>NW_013712434.1:0-404 GCF_000517525.1 Limulus polyphemus | reverse complement strand
TAAAACCCTAATGAAAGACCCCTTAACCTGCAAGATGAAAATCTTCACATTATTTCTACAAAGAACACATCTTCTGTGCGATTTAAATGTCATACGACCATTTGAAAGCCTCCTTATCCTACAAGATGTAAACCTCACACAACTTAAAAGCACTGAATTAGACAGCGTACTGATAGAAAAGATTAACATATTACAGTAATGTTGCACTGTCTTCCCAATGTTATGTTTTATTCCGTCAATTGTTATTACATCATTTTATTTCAACCATGAATTGTTTGTTCACCTGACAAACACTTTATGCACACAATGAGCTCAATGGCTAGGTCGAGGACTCTCGTGGCTCAGGCATAGAAGTACCTGATTTTAAACTGCAAACAGAGGAAAATCAACCAATCAGCAGTACC
>NW_013712433.1:0-404 GCF_000517525.1 Limulus polyphemus | reverse complement strand
CAGAGCACAGATTGGTTCGCGTCTCGTTGTCACAAAAACTAGCTCCATATTTGAGGGTCGTGGGTGCGCAATAAGTGTGACAATTAAATCCCACTACTAGGTCAAATAAAAGTTTTGTTTTTTTTTCCGAATAACTTCTGTACGCAAATAACGTAATATTATTTCTTAGAATCTCAACATGATTCGTTGGTAAAAGAAAATGGCTAAATATGTAAGAATGGAGATATTTAAAGGAACTATAAGGTTATATAAATCAGCTAAAAAGTAGACATTCGTTAAAATGAATAATAAAACACCCGTTTTAAATTGTAATTTATACCCCCCCTAGATTGTTTAACATGAAGTTACAAAAATCGCAGAATATTAACTAGTCTGCTTTTGAATTACTCAGCAGAGATTTGTTT
>NW_013712432.1:0-404 GCF_000517525.1 Limulus polyphemus | reverse complement strand
ACAATAGGAAGTAAGCACTCCTGAACTTTAAATCTAAAGATGTGATGTAATACAATATGACAATAGGAAGTAAGCACACCAGAACTTTAAATCTAAAGATGTGATGTAATACAATAATATGACAATAGGAAGTAAGCACTCCAGAACTTTAAATTTAAAGATGTGATGTAATACAATAATATGACAATAGGAAGTAAGCACTCCTGAACTTTAAATCTAAAGATGTGATGTAATACAATAATATGAAAATAGGAAGTAAGCACTCCAGAACTTTAAATCTAAAGATGTGATGTAATACAATATGACAATAGGAAGTAAGCAGTCCAGAACTTTTAATCTAAAGATGTGATGTAATACAATAATATGACAATAGGAAGTAAGCAGTCCAGAACTTTTAATCTAAA
>NW_013712431.1:0-404 GCF_000517525.1 Limulus polyphemus | reverse complement strand
TTGGCTACAAGTACTGTCACCAGATTACTGTCACTGTTACTGAAAGTAACAATAAAGATATAACAAGAGTATCCTTTACTAGCTGTTGGCTACTAGTACTGTCACAGATTATTAGCTGTTGGCTACAAGTACTGTGACAGATTACTATCTGTTGGCTACTAGTACTGTCACAGATTACCAGCTCTTGTCTTCAAGTACTGTCACAGATTACTATCTGTTGGCAACAAGTACTGGCACAGATTACTAGCTGTTGGCTACAAGTACTGTCACAGATTACTAGCTGTTGGCTACTAGTACTGGCACAGATTGCTAGCTGTTGGCTACAAGTACTGTCACAGATTACCAGCTCTTGTCTTCAAGTACTGTCACAGATTACTATCTGTTGGCAACAAGTACTGGCACAG
>NW_013712430.1:0-404 GCF_000517525.1 Limulus polyphemus | reverse complement strand
AATGGACGATACACAATCTTCCTCTATAATTATCGAGACTGGTTTGGTAAAACAACTGATGTTGGTGTAAGCAACAATGGACGATACAAATTATAGAGGAAGATTGGTTGCTTACACCAACATCAGTTGTTTTACCAAACCAGTCTCGATAATTAAAGAGGAAGATTGTGTATCGTCCATAGTTGCTTACACCAACATCAGTTGTTTTACCAAACCAGTCTCGATAATTAAAGAGGAAGATTGGCTAATGTTGGTGTAAGCAACTATGGACGATACACAACCTTCCTCTGTAATTATCGAGACTGGTTTGGCAAAACAACTGATGTAGGTGCAAGCAACAATGGACGATACACAATCTTCCTCTATAATTATCGAGACTGGTTTGGTAAAACAACTGATGTTGG
>NW_013712429.1:0-404 GCF_000517525.1 Limulus polyphemus | reverse complement strand
GAAAAGGTGGTGTCTATTTACTTGTGACCACGCTGTGTATATTCCAGGCGTGTATTCGACGTTACACTACGTAATTTTGACCTTTTACAACAGTACATCATTAACTGTATCCTGTGTAAAGTTTCAGGCTGATGTGTGTGGTTACTCTTAGTCTCTCATGTGTGATAACATTACTTCTGTTTCTGGATACTATTTGGTGATTTCAGTTGAAAGCAAATAGACATAACTCCACATCAATGGAGAAAATAAAGATCACATGTACCTGTTTCTCTGGAACTGGATGCAACTCTCGCTTGATATGGTTCAAGTAGAACTCAAGCCTTCCAGAATTTAGTGTCGTTTACGGATTTCTGTTCCATCCCAGAGATGGACATTACTTTTTGAATATATATTCAATAAATGGG
>NW_013712428.1:0-404 GCF_000517525.1 Limulus polyphemus | reverse complement strand
TTTAATTTGTGATTGCTCCATTAGGTTCTTCATTTCTAATTTCACAGACTTCAAAACTCTGTATCATGTATGCAAGTATGTTGAAAGTGCGTATACTATTATTGGACTTACAGTGTGCGTGTATTTAATATAATAAAAAAACAAACTAACATTAACTCTTCCCCAAGTATCCTTTATTTTTGGTATAATGTCGCAGTATTACTTTCAGTTGTAAATTCGAAATCTAAACTGCATTATCCGAAAACTTAGGTGAAAATAAATATATGACCACATAATGATGAGATTTTTGCGCAATGCTGCACAATGGGCTACCTGCGCTTTGTCCATTGTGGGGAATCGAATCCCTGTCACACCAAACATGCTCGCCCTTTCAGCCGTGGGGGCGTTATAATGTGACGGTCAAT
>NW_013712427.1:0-404 GCF_000517525.1 Limulus polyphemus | reverse complement strand
TCCATGAACACATCATATTTAAATTAAAACAAGTCCATCAATAGATCACCAAAGATGTAATCCATGAACACATCATATTTAAATTAAAACAAGTCCATCAATAGATCACCAAAGATGTAACCCATGAACACATCATATTTAAATTAAAACAATCCCATCAATAGATCACAAAAAATATAACCCATGAACACAACATATTTAAATTAAAACAAGTCCATCAATAGATAACAAAAGATATAACCCATGAACACATCATATTTAAATTAAAACAATCCCATCAATAGATAACAAAAGATATAACCCATGAACACATCGCATTTAAATTAAACAATCCCATCAATAGATCACCAAAGATATAACCCATGAACACATCATATTTAAATTAAAACAAGCCCATCAATAGA
>NW_013712426.1:0-404 GCF_000517525.1 Limulus polyphemus | reverse complement strand
ATTATTATATGAAAAATATGTCTCTATCATTATATTATATATTATAATATTATTATATTATTATATTAAAATATGTCTCTATTATTATATTATATATTATAATATTATTATATTATTATATTAAAATGTGTCTCTATTATTATATTATATATTATAATATTATTATATTATTATATTAAAATATGTCTCTATTATTATATTATATATTATAATATTATTATATTAAAATATGTCTCTATTATTATATTATATATTATAATATTATTATATTATATATTATTATATTATTATATTAAAAATGTGTCTCTATTATTATATTATATATTATAATATTATTATATTTGTTTCTATTTGTTACTCTATTTTCTTTTTAGCTGTGTGTGATAAAAAACGGCGTTAAAACT
>NW_013712425.1:0-404 GCF_000517525.1 Limulus polyphemus | reverse complement strand
TGTTCTATAGAAATATCATATCAATATATTTTAGTTTCAGGTCGTGTTCTATAGAAATATCAAATCAATATATTTTAGTTTCAGGTCGTGTGGTATAGAAATATCAAATCAATATATTTTATCTTCAGGTCGTGTTCTATAGAAATATCAAATCAATATATTTTAGTTTCAGGTCATGTTCTATAGAAATATCAAATCATTATATTTTAGTTTCAGGTCGTGTTCTATAGAAATATCAAATCAATATATTTTATCTTCAGGTCGTGTTCTATAGAAATATCAAATCAATATATTTTATCTTCAGGTCGTGTTGTATAGAAATATCAAATCAATATATTTTATCTTCAGGTCGTGTGGTATAGAAATATCATATCAATATATTTTATCTTCAGGTCGTGTTGTAT
>NW_013712424.1:0-404 GCF_000517525.1 Limulus polyphemus | reverse complement strand
TTATCAGATTTTCTCTGGATATCCTGGTTGCAACAAGTACAAATACTTGATTACTGGTATTCTGAACCATAGAGTAACCTGCGACTATTTGTTTGGGTGTAAAATCCCCGTGTTTTACTTCCTTTCAGTCTGTAAATTGTTGATAGGTGTTGTATCAAAGGAGTATTAGTATTTGTCAAATACTTATCCTCAATCGTTTGTGGAAGATTAATGAAATGTGCACTATATTTCCATTTTTCTTTTTCAGTTCAGCAGATTATCTCTTAATGATAGTATATATATATATATAATTGTACTTATTTGTATTTTTTTTAATTTTTAGTTTAATTTTAAATTGACTACACATCTTAGGTCTAGAAAGATTTCCATAAATTTTGTTGGCTGGAAACTAGTATGGATCAAAG
>NW_013712423.1:0-404 GCF_000517525.1 Limulus polyphemus | reverse complement strand
CTAACTCCCGTGTACTAATATATTACAACTAAACATACAGTTTCAACCTTTCTAGTAAGACTAACTCCCGTGTATCTAATATATTACAACTAAACATACAGTTTCAACCTTTCTAGTAAGACTAACTCCCGTGTATCTAATATATTACAACTAAACATACAGTTTCAATCTTTCTAGTAAGACTAACTCCCGTGTATCTATTATATTACAACTAAACATACAGTTTCAACCTTTCTAGTAAAACTAACTCCCACGTATCTAATATATTACAACTAAACATACAGTTTCAACCTTTCTAGTAAGACTAACTCCTACGTATCTAATATATTACAATTAAACATACAGTTTCAACCTTTCTAGTAAGACTAACTCCCACGTATCTAATATATTACAAGTAAACATAC
>NW_013712422.1:0-404 GCF_000517525.1 Limulus polyphemus | reverse complement strand
CGGTAACAAAAATCTTGTTCACTTTACACGACAAAAAATGGTAACAAAAATCTTGTTCACTTTACACGAAAAAAAAAGTAGAACTCACATTCTAGAATTTGATTATTTTAACATTATAGTTTCGGTTCCACAGCCGTGAGTTTGACATGTATGCGGGACAGGATTTTACAAAGTCCTGTTTGACAACTTTTCAAGGCCTTACCAACCTTACTTAGATATTATAGCGTTTTGTTTTTTTTTTTCTTTTCTGTTTACTGCAACATACAAAGTAGATGCCATTCTGCAGTTATTTTCTTTATTTTTACACGAGACGAAGGTACAAACGTTTATGTATTCGTAAACATATATATACATAATAATATTGTTGCGTCATCGAGATCACGTGACAATTCTCACGCTCTCTT
>NW_013712421.1:0-404 GCF_000517525.1 Limulus polyphemus | reverse complement strand
GTTGAACTAGAAGGAGTCTCTTCTCTAAGGACATACTGTACTATTAGGAGGCCCTTCTCTAAGGACATGCTGTACTAGTAGGAGGTTCTTCTCTGAGGGCACGTTGAACTAGAAGGATGCCCTTCTCTAAGGACATGCTGTACTAGTAGGAGTTTCTTCTCTAAGGACAAGCTGTACTAGGAGGAGTCTCTTCTCTAAGGACACGTTGAACTAGGAGGAGACCCTTCTCTAAGGACACGCTGTACTTGGAGGAAACCCTTCTGTAAGGGCATATTGTACTTGGAAGAGGCCCCTTCTCTCAGGAAATGCTGAACTAGGAGGGGCCTTCTCTAAGGACTTTCAGAACTAGGAGTGTGTGTGGGGGGGGTCATTCTCTGAGTAAATGCTGGATTAGGAATGGGACC
>NW_013712420.1:0-404 GCF_000517525.1 Limulus polyphemus | reverse complement strand
GTACCTTTACCAGTAAGGATATAAGTAAACTATAGTCACGGATGTCTAGTAATATCCCAACAGATGTACTGTTACCAGTAAGGATATAGTAAACTATAGTTCACAGATGTCTAGAAATATCCCAACAGATGTACTGTTACCAGTGAGGATATAGTAAACTATAGTTCACGGATGTCTAGTAATATCCCAACAGATGTACTGTTACCAGTAAGGATATAGTAAACTATAGTTCACGGATGTCTAGTAATATCCCAACAAATGTACTTTTACCAGTGAAGATATAGTAAACTATAGTTCACGGATGTCTAGTAATATCCACCCAGATGTACTGTTACCAGTGAGGATATAGTAAACTGTAGTTCACAGATGTCTAGTAATATCCCAACAGATGTACTTTTACCAGT
>NW_013712419.1:0-404 GCF_000517525.1 Limulus polyphemus | reverse complement strand
ACCGCCTCTCAAGAGGTGTATACCTTGTAGTGTCTCCTTCACCGCCTCTGAAGAGGTATACACTTTATAGTGTCTCCTACACCGCCTCTGAAGAGGTATGTACTTTATAGTGTCTCCTACACTGCCTCTCAAGAGGTATGTTCCTTGTAGTGTCTCCTACACCGCCTCTGAAGAGGTATGTACTTTATAGTGTCTCCTACACCACCTCTGAAGAGGTGTGTACCTTGTAGTGTCTCCTACACCGCCTCTCAAGAGGTATGTACTTTATAGTGTCTCCTACACCGCCTCTCAAGAGGTATGTACCTTGTAGTGTCTCCTACACCGCCTCTCAAGAGGTATGTACCTTGTAGTGTCTGCTACACCGCCTCTCAAGAGGTGTGTACCTTGTAGTGTTCCTACACCGC
>NW_013712418.1:0-404 GCF_000517525.1 Limulus polyphemus | reverse complement strand
ATACTATATAAACGTAAGAGTTTAGTGTTTCAAAATAGGATAAAGCTATTCGTTATATTCTATTAAAGATTCCATTACTGTCAAACGTCGTGTGTTTCTAATACTTAAGTGAGCACCATAACAATTTTTCTTTTTCAAATTAGCTTATATAAATAATTGTTATATATAAAGAAAAAAAGCGACAATATAATAATGGGATAAACACATTTAAACTATAATTAACTCTAGAAAACGAACAAAATGTGAATGGGAAATTGCAAAATTAAGGATAGTGGTAAATTAACGTAGAACTCGTGTGTTTGTAAATGTTCATATTCAAAGCCTTTAAAGTTCCTATACACTGGATTAAGAGTTTATTGTTTCAAAATGTGATATGCCCTTTTAATTATTCTAGTACGTGTACA
>NW_013712417.1:0-404 GCF_000517525.1 Limulus polyphemus | reverse complement strand
CAAATTTGTGAGGGATGCGAAAAGAATTATATGTTGTGAATTGGGCAGCTGAGTTATGTGGAGATGCTGATCAAATGTGGAACATTTTTAAATATTCAAGGTAAGCATATACCTTATAGAAAGAAAAGGGTTTCTGCAAGTAAAAAAATCCAGGTTGGCTCACAAAGAGATTTAAGAGATAAAATTAAAAGAAAAGCATCATAAATTTAAGATATTTAAATTGACTGGTATAACAGGAGACTTGAAAGATGATAGAAGATCAAGAAAGTTGGTAATTTAGACATGAAAAAGGATGTATGAGAAAAGGTCGGCTGAAAATGCAACAACTAACAGTAAGGATTACTTTAAATACATTAAGGGTAATGTTAAGATGGGAGTAAGACTCTTGAGTGATAATAAAGGAA
>NW_013712416.1:0-404 GCF_000517525.1 Limulus polyphemus | reverse complement strand
GTCATGAGTACAAGTAAACTACGAAGTATTTATGACAAGTTCAAGTAAATCATGAAGTATTTGTCACGAGTTCAAGTAAACGATGAAGCATTTGTTATGAATTAAAGTAAACCATGAAGTATTTGCAAATAGTTCAAGTAAATCATGAAGTATTTGTAACGAGTAGGAGTAAACTACGAAGTATTTGTTACGAGTCCCAGTAAACCACGAATTATTTGTCATGAGAATAAGTAAACTACGAAGTATTTGTCATGAGAACAAGTAAACTACGAAGTATTTGTTACGAGTCCAAGTAAACCATGAAGTATTTGTCATGAGTATAAGTAAACGACGAAGTATTTGTTACTAGTCCCAGTAAACCAAGAAGTATTTGAAACGAGTCCAAGTAAATCATGAAGTATTTA
>NW_013712415.1:0-404 GCF_000517525.1 Limulus polyphemus | reverse complement strand
TTGATCCAAGTCCCTGGCATAGTACTTCATCTGAAACATTTCTTTAAAATTGATATTTTGTATTTCATATGCTTATTCGGATATATTTTTTTGGACAAATTTGTTTTTATTTAAATTTATGTATTAATGTTATTTTAATACAGTGAATTGAATGTTAAGCCACTGCCTATATTAAATCATTGCGGTTTTTGTGTAGTTTTTAATATTATTTTTCGTTTTTTTTTCTAGGTATTTTATTAAATCTCACTTGCAGCGGCATGTCTACGGACTTACAACGCTAGAAACCGGGTTTGATACCGGTGTTGGGCAAAGCACAGATAGTTCACCGTGTAGCTTTGTGCTTAATTACAAATAAACATGAAAATTTCAATCACTATGTTTCAATAAATATGTTTCCTCTGTCC
>NW_013712414.1:0-404 GCF_000517525.1 Limulus polyphemus | reverse complement strand
TTTACATAGATCCTTTAAGCTACACTGACTTATAAAGCTGAAAGGGAAATAAGCTTCATTTTCAGTTAATTATAAAAATGAAAAACGTCATGAAATGTAAAAAGTATGATTAAACATAGAAGCGAAACCCAATGAATAAGTGAAGTGCTTTATAGACTGATAATAGATCAAATAATGGATAATATGATATAACAGTTGTGTCATTAAAATATCGGTTTTACTCAGGACATGTACTGAAATATTCACATTGATGACAGGTTGCACACAATACGGCTAGTAGTAGTAAGACAATCTGCATATAGATCTTATAATAATAACAAGTTTCACCTATAGAAATACCATCAACTTTTGTAAATCGTACGTAGTTACACACACACACACACACATATATATATATACTTACA
>NW_013712413.1:0-404 GCF_000517525.1 Limulus polyphemus | reverse complement strand
TTTAACATCTTGATCATGATTCCATATTGTTGTCATCATAGACACAACTCTCTACAATGTTTAATATATTGATGATGATTCCATATTGTTGTCATCATAGTCACAACTCTCTACAATGTTTAATATCTTGATGATGATTCCATATTGTTGTCATCATAGACACAACTCTCTACAATGTTTAACATCTTGATCATGATTCCATATTGTTGTCATCATAGACACAACTCTCTACAATGTTTAACATCTTGATGATGATTCCATATTGTTGTCATCATAGACACAACTCTCTACAATATTTAACAATCTTGATGATGATTCCATATTGTTGTCATCATAGACACAACTCTCTACAATGTTTAACATCTTGATGATGATTCCATATTGTTGTCATCATAGACACAACT
>NW_013712412.1:0-404 GCF_000517525.1 Limulus polyphemus | reverse complement strand
TGCTGTAGAAACATAATTTTACCAACTCTCCTCCCTGCTGTAGAAACATAGAGGAGAGTTGGTAAAACCTGCTGTAAAAACATAGAGGAGAATTGGTAAAACCTGCTGTAAAAACATAGAGGAGAGTTAGTAAAACCTGCCGTAAAAACATGGAGGATAGTTAGTAAAACCTGCTGTAAAAACATGGAGGATAGTTAGTAAAACCTGCTGTAAAAACATGGAGGATAGTTAGTAAAACCTGCCGTAAAAACATAGATGAGAATTGGTAAAACGTGCAGTAAAAACATAGAGGAGAATTGGTAAAACCTGCTGTAAAAACATAGAGGAGAGTTGGTAAAACCTGCCGTAAAAACATAGAGGAGAGTTGGTAAAAACCTGCTGTAAAAACATGGAGGATAGTCAGT
>NW_013712411.1:0-404 GCF_000517525.1 Limulus polyphemus | reverse complement strand
CTTAATGAACCACGTTAACTTTCGTGGGTACAACAGTGTCTTAATGAACCACGTTAACTTTCGTGGGTTCAACACTGTCTTAATGATCCACCTTATATTTCGTGGGTACAACAGTGTCTTAATTAACCGCGTTAACTTTCGTGGGTACAACAGTATCTTAATTAACCGCGTTAACTTTCGTGGGTACAACAGTGTCTTAATGAACCACGTTAGCTTTCGTGGGTACAACACTGTCTTAATGATCCTCCTTATATTTCGTGGGTACAACAATGTCTTAATGAACCACGTTAACTTTCGTGGATACAACACTGTCTTAATGATCCTCCTTATATTTCGTGGTTACAACACTGTCTTAATGATCTACCTTATATTTCGTGGGTACGACAATGTCTTAATGAACCACG
>NW_013712410.1:0-404 GCF_000517525.1 Limulus polyphemus | reverse complement strand
CCCACGATACTCTGGCTCATCAGTACCAGCCACCCTCGGAGTTGACGAATTGTTGCTCTTGCTGCTATCCTAGCAGTGCTAAGCTCTGCATTAAAATGTCATTTCTCTAGTTTTTTTTATTAGAAACTGACCTTGAATGGACTCAAATGTAAGGCTGAGGGCATATAATGCTAAAATTTAGGTTTGGATACCGACAGTGGGCACAACACGGATATCCCCTTGTTTAGCTTTGTGCTACTCAATGTACTTCTAATTTTAACATCAAATTTGTCAAATCCTAATCCAGACATCAGACATGATGAAACGATCGCCATGCTCAAGTCAACTAATATTGTATCATTTTGTGATTCACATATTGCAATACATATTGTATTGTTGCTACTCAAAATATATATATATATATA
>NW_013712409.1:0-404 GCF_000517525.1 Limulus polyphemus | reverse complement strand
TACAAACAAATTATAATTACATTTTGTTTTTATATTTGATTGATTATTTCATGTGATCTACCAATAGTTAATTCCCTTCTTAATTAAGTGCTTTTCTTAGTAATTTCACAAACACATTTTTAAAATTCCTTATAAAGACCATTATGCATACTGTTTTTGAACAGTAGTATCAGTGGCTTGCCGTGAATTTTTTAGTATGGCCTTCAACAACTGCCCCCACCCCGGTAGGTCTGTGGGCTAATAACGGTAAATAAAACGTGTTTCGATACCTAGTGAGAAAAGCGCAGCTAGCCCATTGCGTAGCTTTGTACTTAACAACAAATAAACAAAACTGCAACAACTTTTTAGATAATATATATATATATATATACATGCTAGTTATATACATGACTATACACATGTAA
>NW_013712408.1:0-404 GCF_000517525.1 Limulus polyphemus | reverse complement strand
AAAACAACCGAAAATAGAAACAAGGCGTATCTAGCTACAGCTTTGTTAGTAAAACAACCGAAAATAGAAACAAGGCGTATCTAGCTACAGCTTTGTTAATAAAACAACCGAAAACAGAAACAACGCGTATCTAGCTACAGCTTTGTTAGTAAAACAACCGAAAATAGAAACAAGGCGTATCTAGCTACAGCTTTGTTAATAAAACAATCGAAAATAGAAACAAGGCGTATCTAGCTACAGCTTTGTTAATAAAACAACCGAAAATAGAAACAAGGCGTATCTAGCTACAGCTTTATTAGTAAAACAACCGAAAATAGAAACAAGGCGTATCTAGCTACAGCTTTATTAGTAAAACAACCGAAAATAGAAACAAGGCGTATCTAGCTACAGCTTTATTAGTAAAA
>NW_013712407.1:0-404 GCF_000517525.1 Limulus polyphemus | reverse complement strand
TATATATATATATCGATGTGAATTTTTAACAGAAGGTTTTATTTACCATATATATATATCTATATATATATATCGTTTTAAATGTTTACTCAGAAGTTTGTATTTACCATATATATATATCTATATATATATATCGTTTTAAATGTTTACTCAGAAGTTTGTATTTACCACCTTTACATATATCGATGTGAATTTTTAAGAGAAGGTTTTATTTACCATATATATATATATCTCGTTTTAAATGTTTACTCAGAAGTTTGTATTTACCATCTATACATATATCGATGTGAATTTGTAAGAGAAGGTTTTATTTACCATATATATATATCCATATATATATATCGTTCTAAATGTTTACTCAGATGTTTTTATTTACCATATATATCGTTGAGAATGTTTCATCA
>NW_013712406.1:0-404 GCF_000517525.1 Limulus polyphemus | reverse complement strand
TACTGTAACAATAAACTGGTTTATCTGATGTATAAACTTGACTACTGAGAATGTACTGTAAGAATAAAACTGGTTTATATAATGTATAAACTTGACTATTGAGAGTACTGTAATAATAAACTGGTTTATCTGACATATCAACTTGACTACTGTAACAATAAAACTGGTTTATTTCACATACCAATTTGACTACTGAGAGTACTGTAAAATAAGACTGGTTTAATTATGTAGAAAACATCTCCAAGTAAACAGCTAAGAAAGTCTGTCTGCTGTACAATAGAAGTGGTGCTATGAAAAGATAGTGAAGGAATGAATGTACTGAAGTAGAGACTGGGTGTAACTTTGGTATGTGCTAGTAGCACAGAATCATTTTGGCTCCAGCTGGACAGGACCTCATCTTATGC
>NW_013712405.1:0-404 GCF_000517525.1 Limulus polyphemus | reverse complement strand
ATATATATATATATATATATATATATATATACTATATATATATATATATATATATATATATATATATTACATATATGAAATAAAACTCATTGGTATCTATTATATTAGTTATAAAGCTAATTGTTCGCTATTTTTCTGGTAATATATCTCATTGTTATCTATTACATTGGTCATCAAGTTCAAAATTCCCAATAGTTATGTGAAAATATGTTATGAAGATTTCGGTTAGTTTCGATTTTACTGTTTTTTTTGTTTTCAGTTGTATTGTAAACAAACATTAGCTTTAAAAATAAGATTATTCAAAGAAAATCCCAAAAACTTAAAAGGCCATGACGTCTTCCTATAAAATAAACTCCACCTTTTGTATTCTTTTTTACTCTGGTTTGTGAAAGTTAAATTTTTTT
>NW_013712404.1:0-404 GCF_000517525.1 Limulus polyphemus | reverse complement strand
TTGATACTATATAAACGTAAGAGTTTAGTGTTTCAAAATAGGATAAAGCTATTCGTTATATTCTATTAAAGATTCCATTACTGTCAAACGTCGTGTGTTTCTAATACTTAAGTGAGCACCATAACAATTGTTTTTTTTCAAATTAGCTTATATAAATAGTTGTCAGATATAAAGAAAAGGAGCGACAATATAATGTTTTCTATAACGATAGGAAATATCCACTAAATAATAGTTAGATGGGATAAACACACTTAAACTATAATTAACTCTAGAGAACGAAGAAAATGTGAATGGAAAATTGCAAAATTAAGGTTACTGGTAATATAACGTAGAACTCATGTGTTTGTAAATATTCATATTTAAAGTCTTTAAAGTTCCTATACACTGGATTAAGAGTTTATTTG
>NW_013712403.1:0-404 GCF_000517525.1 Limulus polyphemus | reverse complement strand
TATATATATATATATATATATATATATATACCATATCGAGTTCGTAAATGGATTTTTGCCTGTTTAATAACGTCTAAAGTTTACAATAAAATAAACAAACTTAGTTTCATTGCATTTTCGTTTTAATTATTAAGCGACTAAGCTTTAACTTTTGAAGTTAGGGAAACGTGACTCGTCATTTTTTTACGTTAAGACAGATACTCAAATATATATATATATACATGTATGTAGATCAGCAACGAAGGCAGCTAAATAGGTTTCTTTCGAACGTTGCATTAAACATCAGCTTCTTCGACAGTCAAGTTTAAAGCTTAAGCAGAGACATTATACTTTGAACAAATAGAGAGTTCAGCTTCGCATTCCATGTATTTCTTCTATCTTATTTGCACAAAATAACATATGGT
>NW_013712402.1:0-404 GCF_000517525.1 Limulus polyphemus | reverse complement strand
AGTCGTTATCAGTGTCCAGTGAACAACCCGGGTCAGTCGTTATCAGTGTCCAGTGAACAACCCGGGTCAGTCGTTGTCCAGTTCTTTCTTGGAAGTTAAGATTTGTACTTTGTTTGTATATTTCATAATCCGGTTTGTATTTTAACACAGTTATCAACCCATCAGGTCTTAACTAAAAATGCTCATCTACTGTTACAGGCTATGTAAGGACATCCTTTTAAAACCTATTTTCGTTTATTCACATATTGTTAAGTACTAAATACAATTACAATATATATTGTACGTAACTATGGTGTATTAAATATAGTTTTGAGGGATCTCATTAAGAAGACGCAATTCATATAAAAACGATCCAGAATGTTTACCGACTTCTATTTTTCAAAGATACAGAAACGTTTACAAGG
>NW_013712401.1:0-404 GCF_000517525.1 Limulus polyphemus | reverse complement strand
ACAGTAAGTTAGTATTTCTATGTTATACGGGTAGAACACAGTAAGTTATTATTTCTATGTTATACGGGTAGAACACAATAAGTTAGTATTTCTATGTTATACGGGTAGAACACAGTAAGTTATTATTTCTATGTTATACGGGTAGAACACAGTAAGTTATTATTTCTATGTTATACCTAGAAATAATAACTTACTGTGTTCTATGTTATACGGGTAGAACACAGTAAGTTATTATTTCTACGTTATACGGGTAGAACACAATAAGTTAGTATTTCTACGTTATACGGGTAGAACACAATAAGTTAGTATTTCTATGTTATACGGGTAGAACACAATAAGTTAGTATTTCTATGTTATACGGTAGAACACAATAAGTTAGTATTTCTACGTTATACGGGTAGAAC
>NW_013712400.1:0-404 GCF_000517525.1 Limulus polyphemus | reverse complement strand
CTTATATCCTAGAGCTAATACAGGATATACCAGTAAACAATAGCTTTAGATACTGGTGTCTTATATCCAAGAGCTAATACAGGAGATACCAGTAAACAATAGCTCGAGATACTGATGTCTTATATCCTGGAGCTAATATAGTAGATACCAGTAAACAATAGCTTTAGATACTGATGTCTTATATCTTAGAGCTAATATAGTAGATACCAGTAAACAATAGCTTTATATACTGATGTCTTATATTCTGGAGCTAATACAGGAGATACCAGGAAACAATAGATTTAGATACTTATGTCTTATATCTTAGAGCTAATACAGGAGATACCAGTAAACAATAGCTTTAGATACTGGTGTCTTATATCCTGGAGCTAATACAGGAGATACCAGTAAACAATAGCTTTAGA
>NW_013712399.1:0-404 GCF_000517525.1 Limulus polyphemus | reverse complement strand
ATCTTTCAATAGATGGAGAAAAATACTTGGAAGTTACGTTATAAATCAGTAGATGGAGAAACAAATAATATGGAAAATACTTGGAAGTTCAGTTATCTCTCAATAAATGGAGAAAAATACTTGGAAGTTCAGTTATCTTTCAATAGATGGAGAAAAATACTTGGAAGTTACGTTATAAATCAGTAGATGGAGAAACAAATAATATGGAAAATACTTGAAAGTTCAGTTATCTCTCAATAAATGGAGAAAAATACTTGGAAGTTCAGTTATCTCTCAATTATCTAAGGGAACTGAAGGAGAAGATGCCCAAATATGGTCAGATGCACAAATGTTGATATCATACCAAGACTATATAAAGAAAGTATTAGTACACGAAGACATTATTTTATGTTGTTTATCATACT
>NW_013712398.1:0-404 GCF_000517525.1 Limulus polyphemus | reverse complement strand
CTTAATTAGAAGTTCCTTCTCTAGCATCATGTTTTCTTAGTTAGAAGTTCCTACTCTAACATCATGTTTTCTTAAGTTAGAAGTTCCTTTAGAAGTTCCCTTACTCTAGCATCATGTTTTGGAACTTCTAACTAAGTATTCTAGCATCATGTTTTCGTAAGGGAACTTCTAACTAATCTAGCATCATGTTTTCTTAGTTAGAAGTTCCTACTCTAGCATCATGTTTTCTTAGTTAGAAGTTTTTACTCTAACATCATGTTTTCTTAGTTAGAAGTTCCTATTCTAGCATCATGTTTTCTTAGTTAGAAGTTTTTACTCTAACATCATGTGTTCTTAGTTAGAAGTTCCTATTCTAGCATCATGTTTTCTTAGTTAGAAGTTCCTACTCTAACATAATGTTTTCT
>NW_013712397.1:0-404 GCF_000517525.1 Limulus polyphemus | reverse complement strand
CAACTCCCTCACTGCTGTTACTATTGTATCTAAACTTACAGAAGAAAACACAACTCCCTCACTGCTTTAAATACTGTACATCAACTTACAGAATAAAACACAACTCCTCACTGCTGTTACTACTGTATGTAAACTTACAGAGGGAAACACAACTCCCTCACTGCTGTTACTACTGTATTTAAACTTACAGAAGAAAACACAACTCCCTCACTGCTGTTACTACTGTATGTAAACTTACAGAGGGAAACACAACTCCCTCACTGCTGTTACTACTGTACGTCAACTTACTCAAGGAAATACAACTACTCACTGCTGTTACTACTGTACGTCAACTTACTCAAGGAAATACAACTCCCTCGCTGCTATTACTACTGTACGTCAACTTACTCAAAAAATACAACTCC
>NW_013712396.1:0-404 GCF_000517525.1 Limulus polyphemus | reverse complement strand
GGGCTGTTCTACTCTTATTTAACACGTATAAGCACTAGATAGGTCATTGTGAGCTGTTCTACTCTTATTTCACACATATAAGCACTAGATAGGTCATCGTGGGCTGTTCTACTCTTATTTTACACATATAAGCACTAGATAGGTTATTGTGGGCTGTTCTACTCTTATTTAACACATATAAGCACTAGATAGGTCATTGTGGGCTGTTCTACTCTTATTTCACACATATAACCACTGGATAGGTCATTGTGGGCTGTCCCACTCTAACAGCTGGCTATTATCGATATTTTCGGCTGTGCTTTCAAGATGTATAAAAAAGATATGTATATATATTATAGTCTCGTCGCGTGGTTACAGTCTGTATCGTCACATCCGGTCATGCTCCATTCATCTGACGAACTTGC
>NW_013712395.1:0-404 GCF_000517525.1 Limulus polyphemus | reverse complement strand
ATATAAGCAAGGCCTCCTAGCGTGTAGAACGTTACACAAATATTTTCTACATATTCCCTAGAATAAAGGGGTATTATTTATATAAGCAAGGTCTCCTAGCGTGTAGAACGTTAAACAAATATTTTCTATCTGACAGTTTTATTTGGGAAAGTCCCCCAAATGTCACAGTCTGAGGACTTACAACGCTAGAAAACGGATTTCGATACCCGTGGTGGCAGAGCACAGATAGCCCACTGTGTACCTTTGTGCTTAACTCCAAACAAACAAACAAGCAATTTGGGAAAGTTTGTTTGTCTTTTCGTGCAAAGCTACACAAAGGATTATTCGCGCATGGCCATCCTTAAATTTTAAATGATAGAATAATTTGTTTGTTTGGAATTAATCACAAAGCTACACAATGGGCT
>NW_013712394.1:0-404 GCF_000517525.1 Limulus polyphemus | reverse complement strand
TATATATATATATATATATATATATATATATAAGCACCTAATTCACATAATGTTATCACTTTTTCGAGACTAACTCAATCCCAGTCTCTAACACTGCCTTTTAGTGGAGAGGAAGGACAGGAGCGTGTGAACAGAGGTAAGTATTATTGGAAATACATGTTCAATTTAGAAAAATGTTAACTACCAAAACATACCTCCACTTACATTTA
This sequence comes from Limulus polyphemus, assembly GCF_000517525.1. Taxonomy (NCBI): domain Eukaryota; kingdom Metazoa; phylum Arthropoda; class Merostomata; order Xiphosura; family Limulidae; genus Limulus; species Limulus polyphemus. Next base: position 195 of record NW_013712394.1, on the reverse strand, counting down.
CAGCTATAATCTGACACTGATAAGGCGGAGGGGCCAGAAAGCATCTGTATAGATCATGGGTGTGTCAATAAAAGATTGGAACCCTAGTGGGGGAACTGCACTACATCTAGAACAGGTATGCTCTTTACCCAGAACTTAATTCCTGTACTTTGGGTAGAATTTTACCTCATTTAACATCACTATAGGCCAGGCCCG
>NW_013712393.1:0-404 GCF_000517525.1 Limulus polyphemus | reverse complement strand
TGATCCTGACACCGAGTTGTAAGATCTTCGAACATTCAGTCTACAACTGATCCTGACACCGACAACAAGATCTTACAACTAGACGGAATGTTCATGATCCTGACTCTGAGTTGTAAGATCTTGTTGTAGACTGAATGTTCATGATTCTGACACTGAGTTGTAAGATCTTGTAAATCCGGCATGGCCAAGTAGTTAGGGCACTTGACTCGCAATCTGAAGGTCGCGGGTTTGAAGCTCCGTCCCACAAAGCATGTTCGCCGTGAGGGCAATATAATGTGACGGTCAATCCCAGTATTTCTAATTGAAAGTAGCATTGTTTTATTCAAAGATTTTATATGTTTAGACAGTAAGGTCAAGTTGTTCGTTTAAAAAATGCGGAAGTTCATAAGATTAAGTAGGCATTT
>NW_013712392.1:0-404 GCF_000517525.1 Limulus polyphemus | reverse complement strand
GACAGTAATCAGATGACTTAGGGATATCATATCGATATATACAGTTTAAATCAAAGACAGTAATCAGATGACTTAGGGATATCATAGTCACTAACCAGGTGACTTAAGGTTATCACTAGGGTTACCATAGTCACTAACCAGGTGACTTAAGGTTATCAACAAGGTTACCATAGTAACTAACCAGGTGACTTAAGGTTATCGCTAGGGTTACCATAGTCATTAACCAGGTGACTTAAGGATATCAACAGGGTTACCAAAGTCACTAACCAGGTGACTTAAGGATATCAACAACGTTAGCATATTCAGTAACCAGGTGGCTGAAGGTTATCAAGATGGTTACACACTATAAGTTTTGTGGAAAAGTATTAAAAGAACAAATAAATTACATTTTCCCTCTCTTTTCG
>NW_013712391.1:0-404 GCF_000517525.1 Limulus polyphemus | reverse complement strand
TTTCCTCTATGGGTGCCTCCCGGGAGGTAAAAAAGTGTTTCTTTACTGATGATATAAGAGGATTTCCGGTTGTATGCTGTCCTATTGGTTTCCTCTATGGGTGCCTCCCGGGAGGTAAAAAAAGTGTTTCTTTACTGATGATATAAGACGATTTCCGGTTGTATGCTGTCCTATTGGTTTTCTCTATAGGTGCCTCCCGGGAGGTAAAAAAAGTGTTTCTTTACTGATGATATAAGAGGATTTCTGGTTGTTTACTGTCCTATTGGTTTCCTCTATGGGTGCCTCCCGGAAAGTAAAAAACTGTTTCTTTTCTGATGATACAAGAGGATTTCCGGTTGTTTACTGTCTTATTGGTTTCCTCTATCTTGTTTTTCCTAGCTACATCACACGGTACTTGGTTTCCA
>NW_013712390.1:0-404 GCF_000517525.1 Limulus polyphemus | reverse complement strand
TATGTGTGTGTGTGTGTGTATATAGTATATATACTGTAGAAATGACTTTCTGGAGTTAAAAATCGCATGCCTATATTTACTGTTCAAATTACTTTCTGGAGACAGAGGTAGTGTGTGTATTTACTGTACAAATTGATTTCTTGAGACAGAGGTAGTGTGTGCATTTTTACTGCACAAATTACTTTCTGGAGATAAAAGTTGTGAGTATATATATATATACTGATCAATTAATTTCTGGAAACAGAGGTAGTGTGTATGCTTACTGCACGAATTACTTTCTGGTGATAAAGTCCTGTGTGTATGTATACTATACAAATTACTTTCTGGAGATAAAATTCGCGTGTATATATACACACATATATATACTGATAAATTAATTTCTGGTGACAGAAATAATGTGTGTA
>NW_013712389.1:0-404 GCF_000517525.1 Limulus polyphemus | reverse complement strand
GGTAATATTTGGTACTTTCAGACTACAATGGCGCCTTTTGCGATATCCCCTCTTCAAACTTTTAGGCATAGCCATCTCCAATTTAAATTACTGACGAGAAGAAGGTAACCAGTCAGAAGCATCCGCCTACGTGACTATTGTTAACTGAAAAACGGTATTGAGGGTTGTAGTGCGGAACATATTCTGTGTCTAGAACTTTGGACCTCCCCATCCATAGTCCGGAACATTAAACTGCTATAAATGTGTAACATATCGCCTACTCTTCAAACGTAGATTTACAACATTCTTTTTAAGTTAACAGTAGACACGTTTGTTTTTTGTTTTGTTTTTTACATACAAAATCAAATTTTAGAAAAATGTTTGTTATTAAGCACAAAGCTACACAATGGGCTATCTGTGCTCTG
>NW_013712388.1:0-404 GCF_000517525.1 Limulus polyphemus | reverse complement strand
CAAGATGTGAGGTTTCAGAAAGGTAAAAGTACCAGGGTGTCTGGTTTCAGTAAGATACAAGTAGCAAGATGTGAGGTTTCACAAAGGTAAAAGTACCAGGGTGTCTGGTTTCAGTAAGATACAAGGCACCAGGGTGTCAGGTCTTAGAAAGGTACAAGTAGCAGGATGTCAGGTTTCAGAAAGGTACAAGTACCAGGGTGTCTGGTTTCAGAAAGATACAAGCACCAGGGTGTCTGGTTTTAGAAAGGTACAAGTAGCAGGTTGTCGGGTTTCAGAAGGATACAAGCACCAGGGTGTCTGGTTTCAGAAAGATACAAGCACCAGGGTGTCTGGTTTTAGAAAGGTACAAGTAGCAGGTTGTCGGGTTTCAGAAGGATACAAGCATCAGGGTGTAGGGTTTCAGA
>NW_013712387.1:0-404 GCF_000517525.1 Limulus polyphemus | reverse complement strand
ACCAGTATTCTAGAGTGATATAGTTACACCAACTAGTATTTTAGAATAATATACTAAAGCTACCAATATTCTAGATGATATAGTTAAACCGCCTAGTATTTTAAAATGATATACTAAATCTATCAGTACTCTAGAGTGATATAGTTACACCAACTAGTATTTTAGAATAATATACTAAAGCTACCAATATTCTAGATGATATAGTTAAACCGCCTAGTATTTTAAAATGATATACTAAATCTACCAGTACTCTAGAGTGATATAGTTACACCAATTAGTATTTTAGAATAATATACTAAATCTACCAGTATTCTACAGTGATATAGTTAAACCGACTAGTATTTTAGAGTGATATACTTGCACCAACTAGTATTTTAGAATGATATACTAAATCTACCAGTACT
>NW_013712386.1:0-404 GCF_000517525.1 Limulus polyphemus | reverse complement strand
CTGTCTGGCATCAATGTACTACATATTTAACTGTTTAACAGCTTTCTGTCTGGTATCAATGTACTTCATACTTTAACTGTTTAACAACTTTCTGCTAGGTTTCAATGTACTACATACTTTAACTGTTTAACAACTTTCTGTCTGGTATCAATGTACTACATATTTTAACTGTTTAACAGCTTTCTGTCAGTTATCAATGTACTACATATTTTAACTGTTTAACAGCTTTCTGTCTGGTATCAATGTACTTCATACTTTAACTGTTTAACAACTTTCTGCTAGGTTTCAATGTACTACATACTTTAACTGTTTAACAACTTTCTGCTAGGTTTCAATGTACTACATACTTTAACTGTTTAACAACTTTCTGTCTGGTATCAATGTACTACATATTTTAACTGTTT
>NW_013712385.1:0-404 GCF_000517525.1 Limulus polyphemus | reverse complement strand
TATTTCTGTATTTACTTTATTGTAATTTTTTATTATAAGGTATATTAATATCAGGTATTCACATAATTAGTTAATGCACCAGTTAGTTAGTGTTGTTTTGTAAATTTCAAGTATTTTCATTCTTTCAGTGAATGTAACACCCTGCAGAGCCAAAAAACATCTTGAGAAGATCTGTTTTTGTTTAAAAACTGAATTCTATTTTGGGAGCACAGTTTTATGATTAGCGATGTCTTTTCATTTTTTATCCAAAGGTACTTTGTTGGTTTTTATAAACTAGTTGTACTACCTAAGAATGTAAAATAAGGTCAGAATGAAGACAAACTTATTTAAACTAAAAAAGTTTGTTTAAATGTATAGATGTAAATTTTTTTTAAACTCAAGATGAAGGGTTTTCTGATGTATCC
>NW_013712384.1:0-404 GCF_000517525.1 Limulus polyphemus | reverse complement strand
ATACAGTTTAATAGGAATAACGTCTTTAAAATAATAATCCTGAATACAGTTTTATAGGAACGACGTCTTTAAAGTAATAGTCCTAAATACAGATTTATAGGAACAGCATCTTTAAAATAATAGTCCTGAATACAGATTTATAGGAATAAAGTCTTTAAAATAATAATCCTGCATACAATTTTATAGGAATAACGTCTTTAAAATAATGGTCCTCAATATAGATTTATAGGAATAACGTCTTTAAAATAATAGTCCTATATACAGTTTTATAGGAACAACGTATTTAAAATAATAGTCCTATATACAGTTTTATAGGAACAACGTCTTTAAAATAATAATCCTGAATACAGTTTTATAGGAATAACGTCTTTAAAATAATGGTCCTCAATACAATTTTATAGTAA
>NW_013712383.1:0-404 GCF_000517525.1 Limulus polyphemus | reverse complement strand
CACGATAATCTGGGTCTTTTCTACTGGACATAAAGACGACTTTCTACCTTTTTATTCAGTTACATCAACGATATTCTGGGTCTTTTCACTGGACATAAAGACGACTTTCTACCTTTTGTATCAGGTACACGATATTCTGGGTCTTTTCACTGGACATAAAGACGACTTTCTACCTTTTTTATCAGTTACATCAACGATATTCTGGGTTTTTTCACTGGACATAAAGACGACTTTCTGCCTTTTTTATCAGTTACATCAACGATATTCTGGGTCTTTTCACTGGACATAAAGACGACTTTCTACCTTTTGTATCAGGTACACGATATTCTGGGTTTTTTCACTGGACATAAAGACGACTTTCTACCTTTTTTATCAGTTACATCAACGATATTCTGGGTCTATTC
>NW_013712382.1:0-404 GCF_000517525.1 Limulus polyphemus | reverse complement strand
TTAATCCCAACAATACATTTAACAATACACGATGTGTCAAACATACCCAGCGGTTAATCTAATAATACATTACAAGTAAGCTAATCCCAACAATACATTTAACAGTACACGATGTGTCAAATAAACCCAGTGGTTAATCCAATAATACATTACAAGTAAGCTAATCCCAACAATATATTTAACAATACAAGATGTGTCAAATAAACCAACGGTTAATCCAATAATATATTAGAAGTAAGTTAATCCCAACAATGTATTTAACAACACACGATGTGTCAAACATACCCAACAGTTCATCCAATAATATATTAGAAGTAAGTTAATCCCAACAATACATTTAACAATACACGATGTGTCAAACATACCCAACAGTTCATCCAATAATATATTAGAAGTAAGTTAAT
>NW_013712381.1:0-404 GCF_000517525.1 Limulus polyphemus | reverse complement strand
TAAAGTCAACAGTGGGTCATAGAACGATACTAGCTATTGGGCGTCCTAATTAATCCAGTCGGTCTGAAACAAACACATATAGAAATCCAGTCGGTCTTAAACAAACACATGTAGATATGCTGTAAATATATGAGTTAATAAACACATATTAGCTAGTATCGTTCTATGACCCACTGTTGACTTTAGTCTGCAGCCATATCTACATGTGTTTGTTTAAGACCGACTGGATTAAATAGCACCCAATCTGCAACCAGTTTGTTAATTAACTCATATATTTAAAATCTAAAGTCAACATTGGGTTATAGAACGATAATTGTTATTCGATCTATTTAATCCACTCGGACTTGAAGAAAATAATGAAGATATGTTGTAAATAGATGAGTTAATATACACATTTCTGCAGA
>NW_013712380.1:0-404 GCF_000517525.1 Limulus polyphemus | reverse complement strand
AAGAAAGATGTGATAATGTTCTATTACATATGTTGTTATCAACTCTATAAGAAAGATGTGATAATGTTCTGTTACATATGTTATCAACTCTATAAGAAGGATGTAACAATGTTCTATTACATATGTTGTTATCAACTCTATAAGAAAGATGTGATAATGTTCTATTACATCTTGTTATCAACTCTATAAGAAAGATGTGATAATGTTCTATTACATCCTGTTATCAACTCTATAAGAAAGATGTGATAATGTTCTATTACATCCTGTTATCAACTCTATAAGAAAGATGTGACAGTGTTCTATTACATATGTTGTTATCAATTGCATAACAAAGATGTGATAATGTTCTATTACATCTTGTTATCAACTCTATAAGAAAGATGTGATAATGTTCTATTACATCC
>NW_013712379.1:0-404 GCF_000517525.1 Limulus polyphemus | reverse complement strand
GTGTGTATATATATATATATATATCCGTATCCAAATTAGTATCTTTTAGTACACACACACATCGTTTCTAAAATAATATATATGTTTCTAAGCTAACGTTTGTTTTAGTGCATGTATATATATATACATATACATATATATCCAAACTAGTTTTTCTATTAGTGCATATAAATCCGTGAAATTAAAAAAAATGTGCTAGGGTAAGTAGATCCTATAGTAACTGTCCAATAGCGTCACTGTTTCAGCTTTTTTTGTGTAACAAAATTAACAATCTTTCGAACTATATATGTATGTATGTATTTCACATTTATAACCTTAGATACTTATTTGTTCTTTAATAATTAATTTTGGCAATTTTTGTTTTAACTGTTGCAACTTCACAACATTTTATGCCCCCCCCCCCA
>NW_013712378.1:0-404 GCF_000517525.1 Limulus polyphemus | reverse complement strand
GGAATATTCTTGTCTGATCACGTAGTGGGGTTTTATTGCTAGTCAAGACCCCAAAGCCCAGACCGCATTTTTTCGGCAACGGGACCCAAAGCAGGTAATTCTGTAAATTGGTAGTTTGTATGACATTACATCACAGTACGACTAATAATAATAACTTTCTACAAATCTTTCTTTACTGTCCCTATATATTGCGTGTTTACGATAAGAATCACGTAGGATAATTTCTTGCGCACTCCACGCCACTGCCGAAGAGATCTTTCGTATAATACCACAGTTATACTTTATACATTAAACTTCTTTGAGGATTCGTTTTGAAATAACGCTAGTTGATGGTTTTCATGTTGGATGGCAGGTTTATTAAGCTAACGCTAGTTGATGGTTGTCATGTTGGATGACAGCTATAA
>NW_013712377.1:0-404 GCF_000517525.1 Limulus polyphemus | reverse complement strand
AGTACTATGACATGCTGTTGTAATTATAACTGTATTATTTATAACAAGTGAATAAACAGGGTCTTTATGACCGAACGGATGTTTTGAAGTTTGGCATGCTGTGTTAATTATAACTGTATTTTATATAACTAGTGAATACACGGGGTCCTTATGACCTAAAGGATGTATTGAAGTTTGGCATGCTTTTGTAATTATAACTGTACTTTAGTTAACAAGTGCATACTCGGGGTCTTTATGACCTGTAGATGTATTGTACAATGACATGCTGTTGTAATTAGAAGAGTATTTTATATGACAAGTGAACACACGGGGTCTTTATGACCTTATAAGTAATGTACTATGATATGCTGTTGTAATTATAACTGTATTTTATAAAACAAGTGTATACACGAGGTCTTTATGAA
>NW_013712376.1:0-404 GCF_000517525.1 Limulus polyphemus | reverse complement strand
ATTCTTTATTTAATACAATAGATAAAGCAGTATATTCATTATTTAATACGATAAATAAACCAGTACATTCTGTATTTAATACAATAAATAAAGCAGTATATTCATTATTTAATACGATAAATAAACCAGTACATTCATTATTTAATACAATAAATAAACCAGTACATTCATTATTTAATACAATAAATAAACCAGTACATTCATTATTTAATACAATAAATAAACCAGTACATTCTTTATTTAATACGATAAATAAACCAGTACATTATTTATTTAATACGATAAATAAACAAGTACATTCATTATTTAATACGATAAATAAACCAGTACATTCATTATTTAATACAATAAATAAACCAGTAGATTCTTTATTTAATACGATAAATAAACCAGTACATTATTTA
>NW_013712375.1:0-404 GCF_000517525.1 Limulus polyphemus | reverse complement strand
ATATATATATATATATATATATATATATACTTATAGATCATAAAGTTTATTTAAAAAAAAACCCATTCTAATAAACTTCAAACTTTCGCGAAGTTTAAAGTTACTTACTTTTGAAATTAGAATATACATTTCCAACTCAGCTACCCGACGCCCCAAGCACATCCGAGGCCCATAACCAAATGGTAAAAGTAGGAATGGATGAGGCTTCTCGAATGAAGGGCTGTCTTTTAACCATCGCTCAGGTATGAACTTGAGAGGATCTCTGAAATGTTCTTTCTGACGACAAGCAACTTGGTTGTGCAAAATAACCATTGTCTGTACAAAAAGAGTTTTTATAAATATGTTTTTTGTAATATTAAGTGTGACGGATTTATTGTTATATATTTATTTTAATATCAACGTTT
>NW_013712374.1:0-404 GCF_000517525.1 Limulus polyphemus | reverse complement strand
TACGTGAAAATCCAAGTGTTTAGTAAGGAAGATTTTTAATACAACGACGTGAAAGTCCAACTATTTAGTAAGGAAGATTTTTAATACAACGACGTGAAAATCCAAGTGTTCAGTAAGGAAGATTTTTAATACAACCACGTGAAAATCCACGTTTTGAGTAAGGAAGATTTTTAATACAACCACATGAAAATCCACGTTTTGAGTAAGGAAGATTTTTAATACAACCACGTGAAAATCCAAGTGTTTAGTAAGAAAGATTTTTAATACAACCAAGTGTTTTGTAAAGAATATTTTTAATACAACTACGTGAAAATCCAAATGTTGAGTAAGGAAGATTTTTAATACAACCACGTGTTTAGTAAGGAAGGTTTTTAATACAACCACATGAAAATCCAAGTGTTGAG
>NW_013712373.1:0-404 GCF_000517525.1 Limulus polyphemus | reverse complement strand
TTTCGTTTTTTTCAATCTGTTGAATAAGGGCTACTTGAATAACAACAAGAAAAAATGACAATCTTGTATCTTTCTCATTATACGATGAATACACAACAACCTACACATAAATTAATTCATTCAAAGATTTGATATACATTAGTTGAATATAATTGTGACAAATCACACACGAAAAAAACACTGTCTTTCTTTGAAAGTGAAATCTAATGAATCAGAAAACAATATCGTTAATGGCGAACAAAATATATCTAAAAATTTTTTAAGTGAAACATCGCAAGAACAGATTTTATACAAAAACTATTAATTAAAACAAATTTGAAGCACATGATTGACGTGTAGGTTATTATTAACATAACCTCAGCATGAATAAAAAACATATCGAACAGTATGAAATATTAGTTAAT
>NW_013712372.1:0-404 GCF_000517525.1 Limulus polyphemus | reverse complement strand
TAGAGTACAAGTATTCATATATATGTACCATATGGTAACATACCCTAGAGTACAAGTATTTCATATATATGTACCAAATGGTAATATACCATGGACCAAAAGTATTTCATGTATATGTACCATATGGTAACATATCCTAGAGCACAAGTATTTCATGTATATGTATCAAATGGTAACATACCCTAGAGCACAAGTATTTCATATATATGTAACATATGGTGACATACCCTAGGGCACAAGTATCTCATATATATGTACCAAATGGTGACATACCCTAGAGTACAAGTATTTCATATATATGTACCATATGGTAACATACCCTAGAGTACAAGTATTTCATATATATGTACCATATGGTAACATACCCTAGACTACAAGTATTTCATATATATGTACCATATGGT
>NW_013712371.1:0-404 GCF_000517525.1 Limulus polyphemus | reverse complement strand
ACAGTGGTTATTTTATTGGTGATAGAGGGCATGACGTAAGGTAAGTACTTTAAAGTGTTCAGGCTTATCTTGATCCTTAATCAAGATGTTACCCAAGTGTTATCGTGTACGTTCAGCGAGCATTCGGCTGGTTTCTCCTATGTAGATTTGGTCACAGTTGTTACAAATAATACAAAAAGTCTAACTTGTTATATTTTATCACCTTCGCATTTTTCTAGTTGTATAGAAATTTAAATAAAGGATATGTCAAAATCGAATTTTGTTTCATTTGATATCAAGATAACAAAGTCAGTGCTATTAAACAACTTAATGTATATATGACAAGTTACCATAAAACCATGTACGTTATTGCACTATTTCGAAAGCGCGCTAAGAAGAGAGTGTTTGGTTGTTTGTTTGTTTTT
>NW_013712370.1:0-404 GCF_000517525.1 Limulus polyphemus | reverse complement strand
TGACTGTAGGCAAATAGTCTTTAGTCCTATGATGGTGCCTATCTTCATGTCACTTCTGTGTGGTAGAGAGTTGTCAATCACCAGTCGTTGTCTGGTGATATGAAGGGTTTCTGTTGTATTGGAAGTAAGATGACTGTAGGCAAATAGTCTTTAGTCCTATGATGGCGACTATCTTCATGTCACTTCTGTGTGGTAGAGAGTTGTCATTCACCAGTCGTTGTCTGGTGATATGAAGGGTTTCTGTTGTATTGGAAGTAAGATTCATATCACCAGACAACGACTGATGATTGACAACTCTCTACCACACAGAAGTGACATGAAGATAGGCACCATCATAGGACTAAAGACTATTTGCCTACAGTCAGGGTTCTTGTTGTATTGGAAGTAAGATGACTGTAGGCAAA
>NW_013712369.1:0-404 GCF_000517525.1 Limulus polyphemus | reverse complement strand
CATATATATATAGTGTCAGGAACGTGTGAAAATACTATAAAAACATGAACACACCTATTATATATAGTGTCACGAACGTGTAAAAATAATGATAAAAACATGAACACACCTATTATATATAGTGTCAGGAACGTGTGAAAATAATAATAAAAACATAAACACACCTATTATATATAGTGTCAGGAACGTGTAAAAATAATAATAAAAAACATGAACACATCTATTATATATATAGTGTCAGGAACTTGTGAAAATACTAATAAAAACATAAACACACCTATTATATATAGTGTCAGGAACGTGTAAAAGTAATAATAAAAAACATGAACACATCTATTATATATATAGTGTCAGGAACTTGTGAAAATACTAATAAAAACATAAACACACCTATTATATATAGT
>NW_013712368.1:0-404 GCF_000517525.1 Limulus polyphemus | reverse complement strand
ATTAGAGTATATCCAGTGACGTACCAGACAAGACTGTTCAATCTTGTATTTATCTAGTGAAACATGCACTACCACGTGAATACTCATTCTCATTACACATAGGCAGAGTCTTAAACTCGAGATATTGCCTGTAAAACCATTATAGGACACTGCTGTTTAAATAGTCATGTATATAACAATGTATTTTGTAAGACACTTAGATTCTCCTACCACTTGTTGGCAATGTTCAATAAACCCACACTAATAGAGTTGTCATGTATATAACAACTGTATTTTAATGAAACTTAGATTCTCCTACCACATGTTGGCAATGTTCAATAAACCCACACTAATACAGTTGTCACATATATAACAACTGTATTTTAATGAAACTTAGATTCTCCTACCAGATGTTGGCAATGTTC
>NW_013712367.1:0-404 GCF_000517525.1 Limulus polyphemus | reverse complement strand
GATTCTCTCTCTCTGTGTGTACACATAGTTTAGTAAAAGGACGATGTTTTAACCCATCTGATTCTCTGTGTACACATAGTTTAGTAAAAGGACGATATTTTAACTCATCTGATTCTCTCTCTCTCTGTACATAGTTTAGTAAAAGGACGATATTTTAACTCATCTGATTCTCTCTGTGTACATAGTTTGGTAAAAGGACGATGTTTTAACTCGTCTGATTCTCTCTCTGTGTACACATAGTTTAGTAAAAGGACGATGTTTTAACTCGTCTGATTCTCTGTGTACACATAGTTTAGTAAAAGTACGATGTTTAACTCGTCTGATTCTCTCTGTGTACACATAGTTAGTAAAGTACGATGTTTAACTCGTCTGATTCTCTCTGTGTACACATAGTTAGTAAAGTA
>NW_013712366.1:0-404 GCF_000517525.1 Limulus polyphemus | reverse complement strand
ACAGCGCATGATTACAAGAACACCAGGGTGCGATACGGGTAAATCAGACTAAAATTTAAAATCAGTTTAATAAAATCTTACTCGTAGAACCTTTTTTTTTTGTTGTTGTTCGGAACTTTCAAAGGACTACTTTATTCAGTTTAAAAGTTATATACTATATGTCAAAAACATCGAATGTTGGAAAGAAAAAATTGTGCTTTCACGTTTGTTCGTTTCATGAGTTAGTATTTTTAAGTAACTGAACACCCTAGCCTATATTACCTCTTGTTTGCTTATTCCTCAATAATATATTCAAGTTTTTTTTTACTCACGCTATTTTAAGTAATTGTGGAAGTTTAATGTCGTGTAGACTGTAAACAGAATGAAACGGGAGCTTTTATAAAACAAATATTGACTTTAAACTT
>NW_013712365.1:0-404 GCF_000517525.1 Limulus polyphemus | reverse complement strand
TATATATATATATATATATATATATATATATATATATATAACACATAACACGTTATATATATGTTAAAATGATATAAGATATTTTAGCATGCAAACACAAACCTATGTATAATAGGACAAAGAAAGTAACTTACCGGTTTCCAATGTAAGGTCTAGGCAAGTATTCATAAATGTCACTCCCGCGGTCCTGTCTGGCAGATTTTTCCATTTTCTCAAGCTTCTCCAGTCTGGTCATCTTGTCAGAGATATACTCCGAATCCTCCGACACACCTGCAAAAATGTTTGAGGAGAAACAAATTTTTTAAAGGACTTAAAGTGTCATTAGATGTTCGGAGTAATACGTGACTAGTAGTAATGATTCAACAGTGCTATGGTAATGATTCAACAGTGCTGTAGTCTGTACA
>NW_013712364.1:0-404 GCF_000517525.1 Limulus polyphemus | reverse complement strand
TATTTCTTTCTAAGAACACCATGTTTTTACCATACAGTGTTTTAAAAAGGCCTACTCTATGCGCATATAACTCGTGTTACCTTGCGCGAAATTCTGAAACAAACGAACTTTGTGAAAATGGTCAAACACGTACCCCAGAAGATAGGATTCTATATAAATAGGGCTCACACAGCGATAGGAATACACCGTTTATCAAATTAAAACGGGTTTTGATACCCGTAGTGGGTATATAGCCTACCTTGAGATTTATGTTTAATAGCAATTAAATAAAAAATTATTGTGTATATACGTCTGTGTTTTAAAAAATTGGTCCACTGTATAATATCGAATAATTAATTCGAGGAAATATCATAACATTATTCACATACCTAAATTAATTTAGGGTACTACATGGTGAAGTAAAA
>NW_013712363.1:0-404 GCF_000517525.1 Limulus polyphemus | reverse complement strand
CCTTTTATACTCCCTCCAAATCTTGGATGACTCCCTTAATATCGAACGAGATGTTATAAAATTCACCGAGGTTCATAACTTTGTTTTACTGACTCCGAATTGCACCATGTGTTTTAACAATGTGCCATTTTCACAAATAGAAAAACATACTTCGTATTAACAGTTTGTCTTTTAGGTTTGTGTAATATCGGATGATTTATTGACGTGTTTCTTGTTTTTAAACCTGGTAAATTTATTTATCCCTTATCGTCATATTATCGTTTTTTCCTTATTTTCGTGTATTGATACATTCATGTAACATTGATTACATATTGTTTATCTTGGTTCCTTAAATTTCATAGCCATTTCTTTTTACACCAGTTGGATTTCTGTCTGTTTGATCTTTAAAAATCTCTTGGCCATCT
>NW_013712362.1:0-404 GCF_000517525.1 Limulus polyphemus | reverse complement strand
GTATGGCAGAATATAGAGTATGGACTTTACACTCACAGGGACTTGTATGGGAAGTTCCTGTGAGTGTAAAGTCCATACTCTATATTCTGGTATGGCAGTATATATAGTATGGACTATACACTCACAGGGACTTGTATGGTAGAATATAGAGTATGGACTAAACACTCAAAAGGACTGATATGGTAGAATATAGAGTATGGACTTTACACTCACAGGAACTTGTATGGTAGTATATAGAGTATGGACTATACACTCACAGGAACCTGTATGGTAGTATATAGAGTATGGACTCTACACTCACAGGGACTTGTATGGTAGTATATAGAGTATGGACTATACACTCACAGGAACCTGTATGGTAGTATATAGAGTATGGACTATACACTCACAGGGACTTGTATGGC
>NW_013712361.1:0-404 GCF_000517525.1 Limulus polyphemus | reverse complement strand
CCGGTGTACTTACTGGTTGTACATTGTGAATACCAGTTGCAGTGTTGCTTGCACAATGGACTGAGTCAGTCCAACAATACAATTACATTTTTACAATGTGTGTGTTCATGAAAATTCGCAGCCTTTTATTAAGTGTGAAAAGTATGTTGTATACAAAAAAATTAGTTTTTTAAATAAAGTATTTGTGTGAAACTTGAATAGGGACAAGTTATACTTATTTTACTTGTGTGAAACTTGAATAGAGATAAGTTATACTTATTTTAATTGTGGGAAACTTGAATAGGGACAAGTTATACTTATTTTAATTGTGTGAAACTTGAATAGGAACAAGTTATACTTATTTTACTTGTGTGAAACTTGAATAGGAACAAGTTATACTTATTTTAATTGTGTGAAACTTGAAT
>NW_013712360.1:0-404 GCF_000517525.1 Limulus polyphemus | reverse complement strand
GCTCATGGTGTAGTTTATTGTGAACACTGGTGTTAATGTAATTTCTTATAATTTGTTTAAACAGTACTCATGGTGTAGTCTATTGTAAACATTGGTGTTGATGTATTCTGTTGTAATTTATTTAAACTGTGCTCATGGTGTAGTCTATTGTAAACATTGGTGTTGATGTATTCTGTTGTAATTTATTTAAACTGCTCATGGTGTAGTTTATTGTAAACACTGGTGTTAATGTAATTTCTTGTAATTTGTTTAAACATTGATGTTCATGTAATCTGTTGTGATTTGTTTAAACAGTGCTCATCGTGTAGTCTGTTGTAGTTTATTGTAAACGTTGATGTCAATATAATTGTTGTGATTTGTTTAAACAGTGCTCATTGTGTAGTCTATTGTAGTTTATTGTAAAC
>NW_013712359.1:0-404 GCF_000517525.1 Limulus polyphemus | reverse complement strand
TTTTCATTAGTAAAACATATAGTGATACACTTTTTACACAAATATAACACCTAGGAAAGAGTCGGGATGCATTTTTTCATTAGTAAAACACCTAGTGATACACTTTTTACACAAATATAACACCTAGGAAATAGTCGGGATACATTTTTTCATTAGTAAAACACCTAGTGATACTCTTTTTACACAAATATAACACCTAGGAAAGAGTCGGGATACATTTTTTTCATTTTTACACTAATAAGACATATAAGGTTACACTTTTTACATTAGTAAAACACCTAGAGTTACACTTTTTATACAAACGCAACACCTAGGAAATAGTCGGGATACATTTTTTCATTAGTAAGACACCTAGGGATATATTCTTACACTAATAAGACATATAGGGTTACACTTTTTACACT
>NW_013712358.1:0-404 GCF_000517525.1 Limulus polyphemus | reverse complement strand
TTACATAAAAATTTAATATAGTAGTTATCTCTCTCTCATACAATTTTCAAATGCATCTAATGATGCCGAGTGCTCAATTATTGGTTGAAAATATCTATGTTTACCAGTAAAATAACAAGTACATTTTCCGTCGACTTTTCCCATTTAATACAGTTATTAATTGAAGTATTGTACATCAACAAAAGTAAGGCTTACACAAGTCTAAACCTTGTGGTGTACGATATACAGTGATCCATTTACAGAAGATCACATCATAAGATACTATATAAAAGGCCTACAGTTTTTTATCATCAACAAAAGTAAGGCTTACACAAATCTAAACCTTGTGGTGTACGATATACAGTGATCCATTTACAGAAGATCACATCATAAGATACTATATAAAAGGCCTACAGTTTTTTATC
>NW_013712357.1:0-404 GCF_000517525.1 Limulus polyphemus | reverse complement strand
CATTATTCAAGTAAAATGTAATACCAGTAACAAGAAGGTTAACATTATTCAAGGTAAAATGTAATACCAGTAACAAGAAGGTTAACATTATTCAAGGTTAAAACGTAATACCAGTAACAACTGATGTCTGTATTGAGGTTCGAGCTCTAAAATCGACATATAATTCACATTTGGCTGGGCCTTGAGACTAGTGTGCTATACCAAGGATCCAAAGATCTATGGTTCGTGTTTCCAAACTTTTGAGGGTGAGGGTGTTAAAAGAGTGATGTTCAAGTCCTACTATTCGATTAGAGTAGGTTGGTGGCGGACGTTCTTAACTAACTGCCTCCCCTCTAGTCTATCAGTTCAACAGAAGTGGCGACTAGTGTAGTGTAGTTTTGCACGTCTTTTCGAAACAAGCTGAA
>NW_013712356.1:0-404 GCF_000517525.1 Limulus polyphemus | reverse complement strand
CTAAAACAATGTATCAAAACTTTGTAAGTAACTAAAATAATGTACTGTAACTTTGTAAGTAGTTAAAATAATGTACTGTAACTTTGTAAGTAGTTAAAATAATGTACTGTAACTTTTGTAAGTAACTAAAATAATGTACAGGAACTTTGTAAGTAGCTAAAATAATGTACAGTAACTTTGTAAGTAACTAAAACAATGTATCAAAACTTTGTAAGTAACTAAAATAATGTACTGTAACTTTGTAAGTAGTTAAAATAATGTACAGTAAGTTTTGTAAGTAACTAAAATAATGTACAGTAACTTAGGTAAGTAACTAAAATAATGTACTGTAACTTAGGTAAGTAACTAAAATAATGTACTGTAACTTTGTAAGTAGTTAAAATAATGTACTGTAACTTTGTAAG
>NW_013712355.1:0-404 GCF_000517525.1 Limulus polyphemus | reverse complement strand
ACCATATTTGATAAGGCAGCAACTATATACCTTTATATACCATATTTGATAAGGAACCAACTATATACCTTTATATACTATATTTGATAAGGAAGCAACTATATACCTTTATATACCATATTTGATAAGGAAGCAACTATATACCTTTATATACCATATTTGATAAGGAACCAACTATATACCTTTATATACCATATTTGATAAGGAAGCAACTATATACCTTTATATACCATATTTGATAAGGAAGCCAACTATATATACCTTTATATACCATATTTGATAAGGAACCAACTATATACCTTTACTATACCATATTTGATAAGGAAGCGACTATATACCTTTATATACTATATTTGATAAGGAAGCAACTATATACCTTTATATACCATATTTGATAAGGAACC
>NW_013712354.1:0-404 GCF_000517525.1 Limulus polyphemus | reverse complement strand
CTAACATGGCTGTCTCAACTTCTTACCAATAAACCTTCAGTAGAAACTAAAATGATGAAATTTACAAAATCAAACTCAGACTTTGAATTGTTAATCATCACAGTTGAAACACTGACCCCATTTCCATTATGCATGTATAGGCCTAAGGCTAACATTAGTCAAAGACAATCAATCGAGTCTAGGAAATACGGAAGACCTAGCTACCATGAGAAAAGCAGGAAAATCCACAAATTAAACAGAACATAATAATGACATGAATTAAAGAGAACATAATAATGACATGAATTAAACAGAACATAATAATGACACAAATTACACAGAATATAATAATGACATGAATTACACAGAACATAATAATGACATGAATTACACAGAATATAATAATGACATGAATTAAACAGAAC
>NW_013712353.1:0-404 GCF_000517525.1 Limulus polyphemus | reverse complement strand
TGAAACCCTAACAAAATAGGAGCCCTGGACCCGTATATCCAAAAGCTGGCCAGGTACTTAGTAGGAAACGTTAACCAAACAGGAGCCGTGGACCCTTATATCCACAATCTGGCCAGCTAATTAGTGGGAAACCCTAACAAAACAGGAGCCCTGGACCCGTATATCCAAAAGCTGGCCAGGTACTTAGTAGGAAACGTTAACCAAACAGGAGCCGTGGACCCTTATATCCACAATCTGGCCAGCTAATTAGTAGGAAACGTTAACCAAACAGGAGCCGTGGACTCTTATATCCACAATCTGGTCAGCTAATTAGTGGGAAACCCTAACAAAACAGGAGTCCTGGACCCTTATATCCACAATCTTGCCAGCTAGTTAGTGGGTAACGCTCGACTAACATTTTAGAT
>NW_013712352.1:0-404 GCF_000517525.1 Limulus polyphemus | reverse complement strand
GAGGTTACTCTAGTACAGTCCTTCCATCCTGGGCATAGTTAAAATAGCTTACTCTACTACAGTCCCCCCTCCGTCCTGGGCATAGGTTAAAATAGCTTATTCTACAACAGTCCCCCGTCCTGGGCATAGTTAAAAGAGTTTACTTTACTACAGTCCCCCAGTCCTGGGCATAGTTAAAATAGCTTACTCTACTACAGTCCCCCGTCCTGGGCATAGTTAAAATAGCTTACTCTACTACAATCCCCCTGTCCTGGACATAGTTAAAAGAGTTTACTCTACTACAGTCCCCTCGTCCTGGTCATAGATAAAAGAGCTTACTCCATAACAATCCCTCTATCCTGGGCATAGTTAAAAGAGTTTACTCTACTACAGTCCCCCCGTCCTGGCCATAGATAAAAGAGCTT
>NW_013712351.1:0-404 GCF_000517525.1 Limulus polyphemus | reverse complement strand
ATAATATGCTAACACAAGACCTATTATCAAATCTACCAGACATGATGATGTATTCACAGGTACGCCATATATTGACAGGATATATTACATTTCAAGCATAATATGCTAACACAAGACTTATTATCAAATCTACCAGACATGATGATGTATTCACAGATACTTTTGGTGTATCAAAAAAGAATCACTCTCACTTTGAAAGGTGATCTGATGAGCTTGAGAAGACTCATTAAAATGTCTTACCTAGAATATGTAAAAGAGAAAACTTTAGCAAGCAGAAGTAGCAACTTCACATTATGTACTCACCTAAATTTAACTGGACATAATAACTTTGTTTTTATAATGCAAAAATCATCTGTTAATATAAGCTAATTCTTCAGCTTACGCTGCAAGAAGTGTGAAAAAAA
>NW_013712350.1:0-404 GCF_000517525.1 Limulus polyphemus | reverse complement strand
AGGATGTGATTGGAATAGGTCATGAAGTGAAGGATTTTACCTTTTAGGATGTGATTGGAATAGGTCATGAAGTGAAGGATTTTACCTTTTAGGATGTGATTGGAATAGGTCATGAAGTGAAGGATTTTACCTTTTAGGATGTGATTGGAATAGGTCATGAAGTGAAGGATTTTATTTTCCAGGATGTCATTGGAATAGGTCATGAAGTGAAGGATTTTATTTTCCAGGATGTCATTGGAATAGGTCATGAAGTGAAGGATTTTATTTTCCAGGATGTCATTGGAATAGGTCATGAAGTGAACAAGTTTATTTTCCAGGATGTCATTGGAATAAGTCATGAAGTGAAGGATTTTATTTTCCAGGATGTCATTGGAATAGGTCATGAAGTGAAGGATTTTATTTTT
>NW_013712349.1:0-404 GCF_000517525.1 Limulus polyphemus | reverse complement strand
ATACCCGTGGTGGGCAGAGCACAGATAGCCCATGGTGTAGCTTTGTGTTTACCTTCAAACAAACAAACAAACCCACCGTTTGTTCTTGGGCTACTCTTTATCAACGAATAGTAGTATTGACCGTCACGTTATAACGCCCCACTGATTGGAAGGATGAGCATGTTTGGTGACAAGTTTTGATCCCGCGACCAACACACTGTGAGTCTAGCGCCCTAGCTAAAAAGCCATGCTAGGCATGCCTTTAAATATATCTAAGCATATGACCCTTAAAATAAAATTTTCATTGTTTTTAATTGATGATGAACAACTATTTGTAAAATAACTAAGTGCATGTAAAATCATATATACAACTGAAGATCAAGTATCTTTATAATTTTTGGATCTTTAATACTATTTAGAAACAT
>NW_013712348.1:0-404 GCF_000517525.1 Limulus polyphemus | reverse complement strand
TTAATTACGTATCAAGCTCAAAAACTACTTACTTAGCATACTGTTAACAACATAAGAAGCTCAAAAACTAACTTGCTTAGCATATTGTTAATTAACGTATCAAGCTCAAAAAACTACTTACTTAGCATACTGTTAACAACATAAGAAGCTCAAAAAACTACTTGCTTAGCATATTGTTAACTACGTAGCAAGCTCAAAAAACTACTTGCTTAGCATATTGTTAACTACGTAAGAAGCTCAAAAACTATTTGCTTAGCATTTTGTTAACTAGGTAACAAGCTAAAAACTACTTGCTTAGCATCTTGCTAACTAGGTAACAAGCTAAAACCACTTGCTTAGTACATTGTTAGTTATGTAACAAGCTCAAAGAATATTTACTTGCTTAGCATATTGTTAACTACGTC
>NW_013712347.1:0-404 GCF_000517525.1 Limulus polyphemus | reverse complement strand
CTGTCAGCTACTATCCATCTATCATAAAAGACCTACAAGTTACTTTCCATCTATATTAAAAGACCTAAATGCCTCTATCCATCTATAATAAAAGACCTACCAGTAAATATCCATCTATCATTATATACCTACCAGTAAATATCCATCTATCATTATATACCTACCAGTCACTATCCATCTATAATAAAAGACCTATCAGCCACTATCCATCTATAATAAAAGACCTACCAGCCACTATCTATATATAATGAAAGACCTGCCAGTCACTATCCATATATAATAAAAGATCCTGCCAGTCACTATCCATCTGTAGTAAATCACCTATCAGCTACAATCCATCTGTAATAAAAGACCTACCAGCCACAATCCATCTGTAATAAAATACCTACAAGCCACAATCCATC
>NW_013712346.1:0-404 GCF_000517525.1 Limulus polyphemus | reverse complement strand
CCGTTTGAATGATTTTTCAACTGATATTATTGTTTAGCTCTAAAGTGATGACTGAAGACTCAAACAAGTATCTTTAACAGTTATATCATCTCCATTCCCTTCTATTACAGTTGTAATGGAAACTGTAGAAAACTGTTAAATAGTTTTAAAGGTATAAAGGAATTACACATTATTCAATCTCTAAAATATAATTTGTTAGTTGCTCTTTTTTTTCCCCCTAAATTTTCCCATTTCTGTTCTATCTTTCGTGGTTTGTTATAAACTGAAGTAAGATAACTTCATGGAAAAACGAACCTTAGCTAATGTTATTTACAATTTAGTTCGTATTTAGAATGCGTGTAACAATAGCTTGTGTTCTAAAAAGCTGCGTATATACCCTTGAACCAAAGCCAAAAAGCGACGTT
>NW_013712345.1:0-404 GCF_000517525.1 Limulus polyphemus | reverse complement strand
AGTATAGATGTGGGAAGAGTAGCGTGTATTTGTACCACAAGAAATATCGCCTCCAAATTAAGTGAAAATGGAGTTCAAAACGTTGCCTTAGAACTAGGGTGACCAGACCCCCAGTTTTGCCAGGACAAATTTTGATAGTTTGTTTCGGTGTTCCAAAAAAGTTATCGGGACGTACAAAACGTCCCGGTTTTACGATTAAAGACATCAAACTGTCGGTCGAATCACGAATGTGATAGGCCTACTTGTCTAACTCGTTGTTGTAATAACGTACTCTCCTGTCGCCACACACTCTCTCTCTCTCGAAACTTCCGCCTGTGCGTGGTGAGAAAACCAGATCTGCGCAGGTTTTTGTGTTACTGGTATTGTTGATCTTTAGCAGTTGGTGAATGTGTGTACGTCAACAA
>NW_013712344.1:0-404 GCF_000517525.1 Limulus polyphemus | reverse complement strand
AATTTAGAAGACAATATTAAAAAAAATCTCTTATATGAGAAACTCCTACAAACCCTTTTAGATTCCACGCGTGATTAGCAAACGCGTGAATTACTCCGAACTTTGTTTCTATATAACTGGAACTTAATGTGTTGTGACTATTGATTTTGACGAGCATTTATCCTCTTTACTAATCAACAGCTTGACAAGGATTATCCAAGTTTAATTTTACGCTCTCAAGTAACATTTCATAAATAAATTTTAATACGAGAGAGAGCACTGGAAAATTACAATCGATAATCCTTTCTTGCTAAACGACATGATAGGGTTAGGATTAGACACAGAAACATGATGTAGTAGTAATAGTAGTGCTTTATCGATAGGTAAGTCTATGAACTGACAGCGCTAAAATCCGGGGTTCAATT
>NW_013712343.1:0-405 GCF_000517525.1 Limulus polyphemus | reverse complement strand
GGCAGACGCTCGTTGAATATCTTGTTGCCATCATCGAGCGCCCCTGGTAACTGAATATTAAGCGTAAAGGGCCCATTCCCCGTGATGGGCACAAGGAAGATAGCCCATTGTCACCACTGAAATAACCTCACATAAAAATAGAAGAATTTAGTTTCTTGCACATGTGTCAATACAAACTTTTATTTATTTAGCACATTTTTTATGGCCAGTTTTTCACTCCGCGGGTCGTAGGATCGAAACCCGTAACCGAACGTGTTCGCCCTTTTAGTTATAATGGTAAATCCCGCTATTCCTATGTAAAGAGTAGCCCAAAAGTTTGAGGTGGGTGATATTGATTAGCTGCCTTCCTTCAAGTCTATCGTTTCAAAATTAGAGACGGCTAGCGCAGATTGCTGTCTAACTCTC
>NW_013712342.1:0-405 GCF_000517525.1 Limulus polyphemus | reverse complement strand
AAATCAATTTTTAAGATAAAGAATATATAGGAAAATAGCAAATGCAATCAGAACCTTACTTTCTAGAAATGCTCTGAAAGTGCAGAACTTTGCGTTAGTTCTCTATCTATTTATTGATGTTCATCCCTATAGAGCAGTATGATGACAGTGTTCAAGAATAACAAAAACACAAAAGTCCATTGAAACTACACTAGGTATCTGATCAATTATAACTGATGTGTTTCCAGTTTCTTCGGCCATCTTTTTCATGAAGACAGCCGTTGATTTGAAGATGTGGCTGGGAACCTTTGAATTTGTAGTTTATCAAACATCCATCAACTTTACATATTTGTTAATTAGGTTGTTAATCCTAGCAGAAGATGCCCAGCTTCATCATAATTTTTCTTTTTGGTTCGGAAGGCTCTT
>NW_013712341.1:0-405 GCF_000517525.1 Limulus polyphemus | reverse complement strand
GTGCATGGAGTTTTAAACAGAGAATGGTGAAAGGCTGACGTGTATGGAGTTTTAAACAGAGAATGACTTATCGGGTTAAAGGGGCTATATCTTGTTTAAAATCTTAATCCTTCGACACAGGAACAACTCACAGTGTCTTAAGACAGCTGTAAGATTAAGTTAATCGTTTATGAAATCGTGTTCAGCAAATTCCTTAAATACCCGGATGATGAAACAACGCATAATGTGAAACAAAGAAATGTACAGTTAGTATGTTTGTAACCTTAACTTACACTAGTGTACAGTTATTATGTTTGTAACCTTTAACTTACACTAGTGTACAGTTATTATGTTTGTAACCTTAACTTACACTAGTCTACAGTTATTATGTTTGTAACCTTAACTTACACTAGTGTACAGTTATTA
>NW_013712340.1:0-405 GCF_000517525.1 Limulus polyphemus | reverse complement strand
ATCCTACTGACATCTAGTGTAATGAGAAGATTCCTACCGATATCTAGTGTAATGAGAAGATTCCTACCGATATCTAGTGTAATGAGAAGATTCCTACTGATATCTAGTGTTATGAGAAGATTCCTACTGACATCTAGTGTAATGAGAAGATTCCTACTGACATCTAGTGTAATGAGAAGATTCCTACCAATATCTAGTGTAAAGAGAAGATTCCTACCGATATCTAGTGTAATGAGAAGATTCCTACTGATATCTAGTGTAATGAGAAGATTCCTACTGACATCTAGTGTAATGAGAAGATTCCTACCAATATCTAGTGTAAAGAGAAGATTCCTACCGATATCTAGTGTAATGAGAAGATTCCTACCGATATCTAGTGTAATGACATCCTACCGATATCTAGTG
>NW_013712339.1:0-405 GCF_000517525.1 Limulus polyphemus | reverse complement strand
TTTTTTTTTTCAGGCAAAATCAATAGAAAAATATCGGATTCTGCTTATTTCGTAGGAAAACTCAATATTTTGACATTATAGCTTTAACGAAAAATATCGTGTCCCATGAATAGTAAAAAAAGAAAGAACTTTTGCTACCCCAGAGTAAAAACAAACCAACAGGTAGAGTTTATTTTACACGAAGACTCTGTGGCCTTTTAGATGTTGGGATTTTGTTTAAGAAATCTTATTTTTTAAGCTCTTGTTTGTTTACAGTTTAACTAAAGAAAAACGAAAACAGTAAAATCGAAGTTAGCAGAAATTTTGCTAACACATTATGAAATAACCATTGTGAATTTTGATGAAAGGATATCCATTTTGAAACTTTTACATCAAGGACATCTTTGTATTGAAATATGAGGAAAA
>NW_013712338.1:0-405 GCF_000517525.1 Limulus polyphemus | reverse complement strand
AATAACGTCCGGATATAAATTTAAGATCTGCTCTTTTTTTTTCTATCTGCACTAATTACAATAAAAGACATTCTTGTGTTATTAATGAACCTTGTAGATAGGTTTTAGATTTCCTTTCTCGTCATTTGATAATTGTTTTGTTTAAACTACACAAAAAGTGTACATCAAATTACATCCTCAAAACCGTGCAAAACTATAGAGAGCCTAGTAGTAGTATAATGAGATGGGTAATTAAAAAAAAAAAAGAACAGAAAGTTGGCCTTACGCCAGTGACGTAACTACCGTGCAGCAGAGATCGCAATGCCTGGGGGCCCAACGAAAGCTATTCGATATAGCAAATAATGCTTATTAATGTTTACGGGGGGGGGGGCAAAAAACGTAGTTACGCCACTTTTATTTTCTTGA
>NW_013712337.1:0-405 GCF_000517525.1 Limulus polyphemus | reverse complement strand
GTGCTCAATTACAAACACGAAACAAGTGAGAAAAGCGTACTCGTCACAGCTTTGGCCATGACGTCACATACATTTCCAAAAAATTTGGATATGTACAAAAATACGGAATTGTAACGTCATCACTGTACACTAGTGGATTTAGGGGAGGGGCGGATAGTGCGGCTATCCCCCTTTTCTATAATTTTGCGCCCTTACGCTCTAAAATGCGCCCTCTTTAACATTAAATAATTTTAATAAATATTTTATTTCTTGCCTCTTCTCCTAGCTACAGGCCAATAATTTATAATATTTAAATTTGATGTATCATCTAGCCGCATCAGGGCCTACTGAAAGGAATTTTATCAGGGGGGTACAAAGTTTCTTTCGGGCCCCCCTTCCATTCTCTAGTAGCTATCCTGTTTTTAT
>NW_013712336.1:0-405 GCF_000517525.1 Limulus polyphemus | reverse complement strand
GAAAGACTAGCCAAATATTTTTATTCATAAACATTTAACAATGAACTCTAGCTTTTGTGAATATATCAGTGCTAATTTAGACTAGCCAAATATTTTTATTCATAAACATTTAACAATGAACTCAAGCTTTTGTGAATATATCAGTGCTAATTTAGACTAGCCAAATATTTTTATTCATAAACATTTAACAATGAACTCGAGCTTTTGTGAATATATCAGTGCTAATTTAGACTAGCCAAATATTTTTATTCATAAACATTTAACAATGAACTCGAGCTTTTGTGAATATATCAGTGCTAATTTAGACTAGCCAAATATATCGGTGCTAATTTATTTATATGATAGAATATGAAGACAAGTTATATTCATACTTCGTGTCTGCACCAGTTGTTCTCTATAGCAAGG
>NW_013712335.1:0-405 GCF_000517525.1 Limulus polyphemus | reverse complement strand
TTTCTCATTGTTGTCTTTTTAATATTAGACAGAGGATGGTTTCTCATTGTTGTCTTTTTTAAGTGTTAGTGTTAGGCTGAGGATGGTTTCTCTTTGTTGTCTTTGCAACATTAGATGGAGTATGGTTTCTTATTGTTGTCTTTTTAATATTAGACAGAGGATGGTTTCTCATTGTTGTCTTTTTAATATTAGACAGAATATGGTTTCTCATTGTTGTATTCTTAATATTAGACTGGGGATGGTTTCTCATTGTTGTCTTTTTAATATTAGATGGAGGATGGTTTCTCATTGTTGTCTTTTTCATATTAGATGGAGGATGGTTTCCCATTGTTGTTTTTTAATATTAGACAGAGGATGGTTTCCCATTGTTGTCTTTTTAATATAAGACAGAGGATGGTTTCTCAT
>NW_013712334.1:0-405 GCF_000517525.1 Limulus polyphemus | reverse complement strand
ACCAATATCTGTTTTAATATAGCCAACACAAACACACTAATACTTCAAACAAATAACTGATTTAATATAGCCAACACGAACACTATAATACTACTCTATAGTATTACAAACAAATATATGATTTAATATAGCCAACACAACACTATAATACTTCAAACAGATATCTTATTTAATATGTCCAACACAAACACTATAATACTAAACTATAGTACTACAAACACATATATAATTTAATATAGCCAACACAAACAATATAACACTACAAACAAATATCTGATTTATTATAGCCAACATAAACACTATAGTACCTACAAACAAATATCGGATTTAATATAACCAACACAAACACCATAGTACTACAAACAAATATCTGATTTAATATATCCAACACAAACACTATATTAC
>NW_013712333.1:0-405 GCF_000517525.1 Limulus polyphemus | reverse complement strand
TGATTCAATCCAAACTGGACTATAGATCTTTGGTCTATGGTTCTGCCAGGACATCGGCCTTGAGGATGCTGGACCCCATTCACCATGTGGGGCTTTGGCTCTGCACCGGGGCTTTTCGCACTTTTCCAGTCCAGAGTTTGTTCACTGAGTCCCACGAACCTCATCTTCACCTCCGTTGTTTGCAACTTTCTTTACAATATGCTACCAAGCTTTGATCCTTACCACGCCATCCCACCTGAGATTGTGTTTTTCTTCCTCGGTGAGCAATGCTCTTTCAGAACAGACGATCTGCTATTCCTCCCTTTGGCCTTCGTATCCAGGCACAACTGGCAGAATTGGGTTTGGCATAGGATGACATTGCTGTCCCCAAAGACTCAACCCATCCCACCATAGCTTATTACCAGC
>NW_013712332.1:0-405 GCF_000517525.1 Limulus polyphemus | reverse complement strand
ATGATTGTATGAAACGTAAAGGAACGAAGTCAAAATTGGCGCCCAAACTGGCAGCTGCATTTATGGCATTAATAAGGATTTTACAGCAAATATTCATTTATTACGTAGCTAGTCTGCGTATTTGGTTTTCACTCACCGTCATGCCACAAGTTGAACAAAATGTGGTCATTAGTTAGCTAGGTTCTTGTATTTTCTGGTAAGATATACACTTGTATTTGTGTTTAATAATAATAAATGATAAAAACAATCGAATAAAAACACCGTGGGTGTGAAAAAAGTGCGGCAAAAAAAGTGCGACTTAAGGGAATGAAATGAAAATTGGCGGTCAAACTTGTAGTTACACTTATAGCATTAATAAAAATTTTACAGTAAATATTCCATAATAATCAGTAATCATTTTCATAC
>NW_013712331.1:0-405 GCF_000517525.1 Limulus polyphemus | reverse complement strand
ATGTCTTGCTACAGCTACATGTAGCATTGTATGTGGTACGTCACTAGACTGAACATTTTCTCACTACATACTACAGACTGATGTCTTGCTACAGCTACATGTAGCATTGTATGTGGTACGTCACTAGATTGAACATTTTCTCACTACATACTAACGACTGATGCACTCATTTATATTTATAAAGGAAAATCTATAGTCAGTTAATTTCACTGTAAATGTTTAACATCATTAATAATACAGTTAATACCAAGCTTCTGTTTAATGTTGTCAGTAAAATATTGTTTCTGTACCAGGTTTTACTTGTGTTACACAATACACCAAGCTCCTGTTTAATGTTGTTAGTGACATTATGTTTCTGTACCAGGTTTTAGTTGTGTTACACAGTACACCAAGCTCCTGTTTAAT
>NW_013712330.1:0-405 GCF_000517525.1 Limulus polyphemus | reverse complement strand
CTGTAAAGTTATATAAACCTATCTTGTCACATGTCACTCTCCTGTAAAGTTACTTAAACTTGACTTGTGACATGTCATTCTCCCGTAAAATTACATAAACTTGACTTGTCACACGTAACTCTCCTGTATAGTTACATAAACTTAACTTGCCACATGTCATTTTCCTGTAAAGTTACTTAAACTTGACTTGTCACTTGTCATTCTCCTCTAAAGTTATATAAACCTATCTTGTCACATGTCATTCTCCTCTAAAGTTATATAAACCTATCTTGTCACATGTCACTCTCCTGTAAAGTTATATAAACCTATCTTGTCACATGTCACTCTCCTGTAAAGTTACTTAAACTTGACTTGTGACATGTTATTCTCCTGTAAAGTTACATAAACTTGACTTGTCACACGTAA
>NW_013712329.1:0-405 GCF_000517525.1 Limulus polyphemus | reverse complement strand
CTGCAGAAATCAGGTATTACATTAGACCACGTAGGAGCTCACCAGGTGGTATTACCATACTATGCTGGACCACCACTCATAGACTATCATGAGTAAGGCTAAAGGGGGGGGGACCCTTCCAATCATCGAATTGAATAAATTGGCGTTGGTTTGCTTTTACAGTCTATGGAAGTTGGTTCACCTATTGCACTGTTCCTCACGACTCCTCAATACACATTACCTCCGCCCCAGATTCTACTAGTGGAGCTAGAGATTTCTTAGAAGATCAAGATACTTTCTCCACCAGACCTCATGACTTAGATCAAATAAAATATCATATAAGATTGATACTGGAGATGTAGCTCCAACATCTAAACAGGAAGGCTTTCAAGGAACTAGAAATCATGAAGAAACAAGGAGCGATAG
>NW_013712328.1:0-405 GCF_000517525.1 Limulus polyphemus | reverse complement strand
CAATAATTTCAAATTGGTAAAAGAATCATCAAAGTTTGATGTAGTAACTTCCATAATATATATGTAGATAAAAAGAATCACCCAACGTTCATTGTAGCAACCTCCATAGTAATGATGTTAGTTTAAGAAAAGAATCGCTCAAAGTTTTTATTAGTGTACCTTCCATACTTTCAATATCAGATTGGAAAAAGAATGACCGAAAGTTCATGTCTTTGCCTCCATAGTAAGAATGTCAAATTAGGAAACGATTTATCTAAAGTTCGTTGTACTAACTTTTTATTGTAATAATGTCAGATTGGGAAAAGAATCACCCAAAGTTCGTTGTAATAATCTCTTACTGTAATAATGCTTGGTTGGGAAAAGAACCACCCAATATTCGTTGTAGTAGCCTCCATAGTAATAATG
>NW_013712327.1:0-405 GCF_000517525.1 Limulus polyphemus | reverse complement strand
TGACTTAAATAAGTTCAGTCCCGTAATAGCTAACACATTGATTGGTTCATTGTCTTTACTGAAATTACTCTACTCTAACTAACTTAAAGAAGTTCAGTCACCGTAATAGCTAACACATTGATTGTTTCATTGTCTATCTTGAAATTACTCTACTTAACTGACTTAAAGAAGTTCAGTCACCGTAATAGCTAGTGCATTGATTGGTTCATTGTCTATCCTGAAATTACTCTACTCTCCTTAACTAACTTAAATAAGTTCAGTCACCGCAATAGCTAACACATTGATTGGTTCATTGTCTTTACTGAAATTACTCTACTCTACTTAACTGACTTAAAGAAGTTCAGTCACCACAATAGCTAACACATTGATTGGTTCATTGTCTTTACTGAAATTACTCTACTCTCC
>NW_013712326.1:0-405 GCF_000517525.1 Limulus polyphemus | reverse complement strand
TTCCTTGTCATCATTTTAATTCATCTCTGTTGATTTTGATTGGGTAAAACATTAAATTTGATATGCACACATAGTAATTTGAGTTGTAAAAATTATATTTTGTCATACTTGTAATTGTAATTATCGTTATCAGTGTAAAATAGGTATTTTCTGCACTAACATTTCACGAAAGTATTTGCATATTCATACTGACAAATAGTTTTATTAATTTATTGATACATGTCTTTATATTTTGAACATCAGATCTTCTGTGACTTTTATGTTTGTTCTTTGTACTTTGTTGTTTAAATTAATTTTGTCAAAGTTGGTTATTTATTGTTAAGAACAAAGCTAAATAATGTACTAACTATCTGTGCTTTTCTCACCACAAGCATCAGTACTCAATTTATAGTGTTATATACTCTC
>NW_013712325.1:0-405 GCF_000517525.1 Limulus polyphemus | reverse complement strand
TTATTGCCTGTTACGTATAACAATATGAGTCTATAACAACTAGTTATTGCCTGTTACGTATAACAATATGAGTCTATAACAACTACTTATTGCCTGTTACGTATAACAATATGAGTCTATAACAACTAGTTATTGCCTGTTACGTATAACAATATGAGTCTATAACAACTACTTATTGCCTGTTACGTATAACAATATGAGTCTATAACACCTAGTTATTGCCTGTTACGTATAACAATATGAGTCTATAACAACTACTTATTGCCTGTTACGTATAACAATATGAGTCTATAACAACTAGTTATTGCCTGTTACGTATAACAATATGAGTCTATAACAACTACTTATTGCCTGTTACGTATAACAATATGAGTCTATAACAACTAGCTATTGCCTGTTACGTAT
>NW_013712324.1:0-405 GCF_000517525.1 Limulus polyphemus | reverse complement strand
ATATGATATAAACTATGATACAAACTATGATATAAACTATGATACCAACTATGATACAAACAATGATATATGATATGATACAAACTATGATATAAACTATGATATATGATATGATATAAACTATGATATAAGATATGATATAAACTATGATATAAGATATGATATAAACTATGATACAAACTATGATATAAGATATGATATAAACTATGATATAACATATGATATAAACTATGATATAAGATATGATATAAACTATATGATAAAACTATGATATAAACTATGATATACTATGACATAAGATATGATATAGACTGATATAAGATATGATATAAACTATGATATAAGATATGATATAAACTATGTATAAGATATGACATAAGATATGATATAGACTATGATATAAGA
>NW_013712323.1:0-405 GCF_000517525.1 Limulus polyphemus | reverse complement strand
TGTGGAGAAGTGCCATCCAGCTGTTTAGATGTAACTGTGAAGTATCTGACGTCGTTGTGGAGAAGTGCCATCCAGCTGTTTAGATGTAACTGTGAAGTATCTGACGTCGTTGTGGAGAAGTGTGTCATCCAGCTGTTTAAATGTAACTGTGAGGGACGTTTATGACGTATCTTTGTAAAAGTTTCAAACATGTCTGGGTTTTAACTGAGTGGTAAACTTGATATATATCGTTTTGTAAAATTTACGAAGTGTTTACAAGAAGGATGATAGTCGTAACATAGCCAACGTACTGTTGTAAGCTAAATTTTCAGTTCAAGCTTCTAATCACGCTAAATCTAGGAACTCCCCGTACTTTGTAGAAGTAGGAGTTAAGTTTATGTATATATACAAGAATGGATGATGAAG
>NW_013712322.1:0-405 GCF_000517525.1 Limulus polyphemus | reverse complement strand
AACAAAGGTATAAAAGCATAATTTCAATAACTAGAGTTACTATTAGAATACTGTAGGAGCCGCACCAAAACATGGTTGTCAAGTTAATGAACAGTTGAATTAATAACAAAATATTATAACACTGTGTGTTTGTTGTACAATGCAATATTTCTGATTCATGATATTATTTTTTTTATGGTGCCCCTCCTATCTAAACATACGTTTTATTGTATTCCCCCTACCCACCCACCCCTCTCCTGACATTCTCCCATGTTAATTGTTGTTACTTAATAAAAGTAATACTTGTATGGTAGTTTTTAAATCTTATTTATTACTTTTTAATTTCTACTTTCAGATATAACTTGTACGCTCCTATAGTCATAGTTGCATGCCTTCCGACTCTTCGCACCCCATAGTTTGCACACC
>NW_013712321.1:0-405 GCF_000517525.1 Limulus polyphemus | reverse complement strand
GTGACACCTTCACCTACATTTACTTGTATACAGCTTCTATCTATAGAACAACGTTACAATAAACATAGAAGAGAAGTGACACCTTCTCTATCTTTACTTGTATACAGCTTCTATCTATCGAACAACGTTACAATAAACATAGAAGAGAAGTGACAGCTTCACCTACATTTACTTGTATACAGCTTCTATCTATAGAACAACGTTACAATGAACATAGAAGAGAAGTGACACTTTCTCTATCTTTACTTGTATACAGCTTCTATCTATAGAACAACGTTACAATAAACATAGAAGAGAAGTGACACCTTCACCTACATTTACTTGTATACAGCTTCTATCTATAGAACAACGTTACAATGAACATAGAAGAGAAGTGACACTTTCTCTATCTTTACTTGTATACAG
>NW_013712320.1:0-405 GCF_000517525.1 Limulus polyphemus | reverse complement strand
ATACAGTGTGTTTAAGTTAATATGACTGTGGAAATTAAGTGTATTGCAAAGTTTAATTGAAAAAGAATAAACTAGTTTTATTTTAGAAAATACTTCTACAGCTGAAGTTCTTCGGAAAATATTTTTACGAGTAATTAACAAACGACCAGAGACGTAACAGCTAGATCAGCACACAGACTTCCATAACAGCTAACTCTAATTTTCTTATATTTACAAACGTGAAGTATTTTGTTTGCTTGTTTATTATATTTTAAGCCTCTTTGTAACACGAGTTTGAAAACTTTAAACTTATCAATTGAGAAAAATATTGTAATAAAGATAAAACAGTGAAATATTATTAAGATATACAAACTTTTAATTCGATTTCTACTGTGAAATTGAAATACAGAATATTTACTAATGATA
>NW_013712319.1:0-405 GCF_000517525.1 Limulus polyphemus | reverse complement strand
TGTATGTCCACAAATGTTGTATTATCTTCTCTCTCTCCTGAGCCTGTTTTCTAATGAGGTAGGTTACAAATGTATGTCCACAAATGTTGTATTATCTTCTTTCTCTCCTGAGTTGCATTATTTCAACGTATGCTTGTCCCTGAGAAATAGAAAAAATGCGATTTTTTAAAGTAAGCTTTTCCTGAAAAAAAGATAATAGTAAAATATTTGAATTTATACCTGTGGACCATCTGCATATCTCACCAAACCTGGTGGACCATCTACATAGATATATCCCCAAACCAGGTGGACCATCTGCACAAATATCTCACCAAACCTGGTGGACCATCTACATAAATATCTCACCATACCTGGTGGACCATCTACACAAATATATCCCCAAACCAGGTGGAACATCTACACAAA
>NW_013712318.1:0-405 GCF_000517525.1 Limulus polyphemus | reverse complement strand
TAGGCATGTGAAATAAAGAGAACACATGCATACAGACGCAATATTTTCACTACCTAGCAGTATTAAATCTATATAAATCTAAATATCTCTTAAAAGAGGTAAAGAATGAAATCACCAAGTAATATTAAATACAGAGTAACATTAGGCCTGTGAAATAAAGAGAACACATGCATACAGACGCAATATTTTCACTACCTAGCAGTAATAAATCTAAACATCTATTAAAAGAGGTAACGAATGCAATCACCAAGTAATATTAAATACAGAATAACATTAGGCCTGGGAAATAAAGAGAACACATGCATACAGACGCAATATTTTCACTACTTAGCAGTAATAAATCTAAACATCTCTTAAAAGAGGTAACGAATGAAATCACCAAGTAATATTAAATACAAATAGCAT
>NW_013712317.1:0-405 GCF_000517525.1 Limulus polyphemus | reverse complement strand
CTTACACTTTTCACATTTCTATTGTATAATCTCTAGAACATTATAAATGAATATCAAAAATTGTTTTGAGGTAAATATTTATATTTCATTTTCTATCTATTATCATCAACATATAGTGCAATAAAATGTATAAAATTAGCAAATGGAAATATGTACATACTTTTCAGTTATTCATAGAAATCCACTAGAATTGT
Organism: Limulus polyphemus; assembly: GCF_000517525.1. NCBI lineage: Eukaryota > Metazoa > Arthropoda > Merostomata > Xiphosura > Limulidae > Limulus > Limulus polyphemus. The sequence goes on along the minus strand of NW_013712317.1, from coordinate 211 downwards.
CATGTTTTTCTTATATGCATATTTCCACATCTTTATCTTTTCACTTATAGTTTATTTATAATTTTCCTTTCACATTCTTTGTCTACTATCTTTTATGCCCACACATTAACTGATGCCCATGGGGCTTTACTAAGGTATTTCAGCTGACTCCCCACATGGATGAAACAATAACCTTTCAAATTACAGATGACAAGTTAAACTTATAAATATC
>NW_013712316.1:0-405 GCF_000517525.1 Limulus polyphemus | reverse complement strand
TTATTCCTTCTTGAACTGCTGTCTAGAGGGAAGATAACTGTCTAGCAGTGACCACCAGCAACTTATTTTTATTCCTTATTCATCCATTAACTAGAGGAAAGGCAACTGTCTGGCAGTGTCCACCAGCAACTTATTTTTATTCCTTCTTCAACCACTAACTAGAGGAAAGGCAACTGTCTGGCAGTGTCCACCAGCAACCTATTTTTATTCCTTCTTCAACCACTAATTAGAGGGAAGGTAACTGTATGTCAGCACCTACCACCACCTATTTTTTTTTCTCCACACATACCCCGGTTTGAGGAATACTATACTAATTGGCTATTTGAGTTAAAGGAGCCATTGGTTAATTGATTAGTAGATGCCACTAATCATCCAGCTCTAAATGTAACTAAGAGAGCAGGAAAC
>NW_013712315.1:0-405 GCF_000517525.1 Limulus polyphemus | reverse complement strand
TTGTTGTTTCTTTTTGTAATACATGTTTCCAAATTGTAATACATGTTTTTTTATCAAATTGTTGTTTCTTTTTGTAATACATGTTTCAAATTGTAATACATGTTTTTTTATCAAATTGTTGTTTCTTTTTGTAATGCACGTTTCACATGGTTTGTTATCAAATTGTTGTTTCTTTTTGTGATAAATGTTTCACATGGTTTTTTATCAAATTGTTGTATAATTTCTTCAAGTACATTTATAAAATAATTATTAAGATATTTCCTAATTTTTAGTTACTTCAGTATTATTTTCTCACTCATCATGTGCCCACTCGGTTAATATTATTTTCATATTTTCCCGACCAGGTTAATATTATTTCCATATTTTCCTGACCAGGTTAATATTATTTCCATATTTTCCCCGACC
>NW_013712314.1:0-405 GCF_000517525.1 Limulus polyphemus | reverse complement strand
CGTTAGTTTACCATTGGTACGTTAGAAGACGCCCCACAAATGTAGAAACGTTAGTTGTACCTGTGTTAATTTACAAGGCACCCCACAAATGTAGAAACGATAGTTATACCTGTGTTACTTTAGAAGACGCCCCACAAATGTAGTTATACCAGTGTTAATTTAGAAGACGTCCTACGTATGTAGAAACGTTTGTTGTACCAGTGTTAATTTACAAGACACCCCACAAATGTAGAAACGATAGTTATACCTGTGTTACTTTAGAAGACACCATACAAATGTAGTTATACCAGTGTTACTTTAGAAGACGCCCTAGGATGTAGAAACGTTTGTTTGTACCAGTGTTAAATTAGAAGACGCCCTACAAATCTAGAAACGCCAGTTATACCAGTGTTACTTTAAAAGCAC
>NW_013712313.1:0-405 GCF_000517525.1 Limulus polyphemus | reverse complement strand
ACCAACATTTTACTATAGACTCATTTTACCAACATTTTACTATTGACTCATTTTACCAACATTTTACTATAGACTCATTTTACCAACATTTTACTGTAGACTCATTTTACCAACATTTTACTGTAGACTCATTTTACCAACATTTTACTGTAGACTCATTTTACCAACATTTTACTATAGACTCATTTTACCAACATTTTACTGTAGACTCATTTTACCAACATTTTACTATAGACTCATTTTACCAACATTTTACTGTAGACTCATTTTACCAACATTTTACTATAGACTCATTTTACCAACATTTTACTATAGACTCATTTTACCAACATTTTACTGTAGACACATTTTACCAACATTTTACTGTAGACTCATTTTACCAACATTTTACTGTAGACTCATTTT
>NW_013712312.1:0-405 GCF_000517525.1 Limulus polyphemus | reverse complement strand
TAGAATGTTATAATACCATAGTATACTGCCTTAACTTGTATAGAATGTTATAATACCATAGTATACTGCCTTAAGTTGTATAGAATGTTATAATACCATAGTATACGTACAAAGTCAACATCTCCAACTCGTTAAACTAGAAGAAAGTCAGCTAGTCAACATCTCCAACTCGTTAAACTAGAAGATAGTCAGTTAGTCAATATCTCCAACTCGTTAAACTAGAAGAAAGCCAGCTAGTCAACCTCACCAACTCGTTAAACTAGAAGATAGTCAGCTAGTCAACATCTCCAACACGTTAAACTAGAAGAAAGTCAGCTAGTCAACATCTCCAACTCGTTAAACTAGAAGAAAGTCAGCTAGTCAACATCTCCAAGTCGTTAAACTAGAAGAAAGTCAGCTAGTCAA
>NW_013712311.1:0-405 GCF_000517525.1 Limulus polyphemus | reverse complement strand
CTTATCCTAGAAAGTCTACAAGTAAACAACAACACCTACTTCTACTGTATTACGTACACTGACAAGTCGATTATAACCACTACAACACTATACTGTTCACATTCTTATCCTAGATAGTCTACACATTCGTTATGGTAGAAGAAGATTTAATCTCTATTTTCAGAAGGCATGCCGTCCATATCCAGGTTTATAAAAAGCATCTGTGTTACTTATAATTATTGAAAATATATCAGTGGTTGCAAACCACCGGTCCATGGACAATAACAACCGGCAAAGATAAGGAGAGAGAGAAAGAAAAAGTAATGTATAATAGTGAATAATTAAAATTATTGAATAAATATTTATATTTTTAAAATTCTAAATATTTTCAAACTTGTTTTAACCACCATATATTTTTACCATCCT
>NW_013712310.1:0-405 GCF_000517525.1 Limulus polyphemus | reverse complement strand
CACCAATGAAATGCAACATGTTCTTCCGTGATTCTTCTACAAAATATCAACTAACAGATTGCTAGTTTAGACTTTATACACTATAAGATCTGACTATCAATGATTATTCTGCAAACTATCAACTAACAGATCCGTAGTTTAAACTTTATAAACTATAAAACCTTAGTTTCTAGGATGATTCTGCAGGCTAAAAACTAACAGATCACTGGTTTAGGCTTTATATACTATAAGACCTGACTTTCCATGATGTTTCTGTAAACTATCAACAAACAGTTCTGTAGTCTAGACTTTATACAATATAAGACCTGACTTTACAGGTTCCATGATGCTTCTGAAAACTATCAACTAACAGATCGCTATTTTAAACTATATACACTATAAGACCTGACTTTCCATAATGCTTCT
>NW_013712309.1:0-405 GCF_000517525.1 Limulus polyphemus | reverse complement strand
TAGTCGTCCGTGTGTCGACAAGGTACTTTACTCAACTGTTTACATGTATTCCGTATGTATACCTGTAAACAGTTGAGTAAACGACCTAGTCGTCCGTGTGTATACATGTCAACAGTTGAGTAAAGTACCTTGTCGTCCGTGTGTATACCTGTAAACAGTTGAGTAAAAGACCTTGTCGTCCGTGTGTATACCTGTAAACAGTTGAGCAAAATACCTTGTCGTCCGTGTGTATACCTGTAAACAGTTGAGTAAAATACCTTGTCGTCCGTGTGTAGACCTGTAAACAGTTCAGTAAAAATACTTTGTCGTCCGTGTGTAGACCTGTAAACAGTTGAGTAAAAATACTTTGTCGTCCGTGTGTATACCTGTAAACAGTTCAGTAAAATACCTTGTCGTCCGTGTGTA
>NW_013712308.1:0-405 GCF_000517525.1 Limulus polyphemus | reverse complement strand
ATAAGAAACATTGTTCTATCAGAATGGTGGGATAACAATAATAATAAGCTATACACATAATTTACAGAAGTATTTTATAAGAAACATTGCTCTATCAGAATGGTAGTATAACAATAATAATAAGCTATACACAGAATTTACAGAAGTATTTTATAAGAAACATTGTTCTATCAGAATGGTGGTATAGCAATAATAATAAGCTATACACAGAATTTACAGAAGTATTTTACAAGAAACATTGTTTTATCAGAATGGTGGTATAACAATAATAATAAGCTATACACAGAATTTACAGAAGTGCTTTATAAGAAACATTGTTCTATCAGAATGGTAGTACAACAATAATAATAAGCTATACACGGGATTTACAGAAGTGCTTTATAAGAAACATTGTTCTATCAGAAT
>NW_013712307.1:0-405 GCF_000517525.1 Limulus polyphemus | reverse complement strand
TAGTTCACACAATACAGCACCAATGTTAATTACATTTCCTGACCACTTATATTTAAATCGTCATGAAAAGGACGCTTATCACTAATTTATTAGTTCTATACATTTCCTGACCATTTCTATGTCCTTAAAAAAGAAGCTTAACACTAATTTATTAGTTCTATACATTTTCTGGTGTTCCCCAGTGGCACAGCGGTACTGTGTGGACTTACAACACTAGGAATAACAGACACGTCACACTGTGACCAAGGTGAATGCTGTTTCACCTCCTCTCTTCTTAGTTAAAGGTTGTTTGAAATGTGAACGGTAATGATGTCAGTATATTTCGACAGTGGTATTTTTGTACTGTAGAATCACTGTCTGTATCTGTGTGACCACGTAGGAGCCTTTGTAATTCTGAAAAGACAG
>NW_013712306.1:0-405 GCF_000517525.1 Limulus polyphemus | reverse complement strand
CAACAATGTTATGCTTTGCGATATTCCATTGGTTCGATGCATATTTCCAAGCCAAAAGTTAGTAACAATTGTCCAACATATGCAAAGTTGTCAAAAATTACTATACTTGTGAACCTTTAATTTAATTTTTGTTAATCGAGGTGAAGAATTGCTTCTCATTTATTGAGTATTTTTTTTGTACGAAGGAGTTAGATACTTCGTCGCATGTGGCGGCATCTGTTGGATATTAGCCAGGGCAATAATTAGTTACCAAATTTCTTGACCCACATAATAGCACACATTTCGCTATGTAAACTTCGATTTATAGATCTTGACATATAATTTTAAACAATTACGATTGGGACCAAAAACGTGGGGGATCTCTTTAAATGCCATCTTTGAAGTCCACGTTCACTTACGTTACAC
>NW_013712305.1:0-405 GCF_000517525.1 Limulus polyphemus | reverse complement strand
TCTCTGATGGCAGGATGGCTTGTGGTACGTTTATGGTTATCACATCCAATCTGCCATTTTAAAAGTATTGTTTTGTAATGTTTGTCTTCAGTTGGTTTCTATTTATTCCGCGTTGCACCATAAAGATAGTTGATGTTGGACAGACTATCTATAATGTGTTAAAAGAAAAGAAAAAAAGGGGTAATGTTAACTGTTTTAATTTTAACCTTTCTAAAACAAACTTTAATTTGTTTTAGTTCTTCCTTTTAACCAGAGAAAAAGAAACGCTTGTCAACAGTGGATGCAAAACAGTTTCACTAATAGCACGCTACAGATGTTTCACATTAGGCATTAAAAAGAACCGAACGCAGCCTGCTAGCGATATTCACATGATCTTCATTGCAGCCTGTATCAGAGGACAAAAAA
>NW_013712304.1:0-405 GCF_000517525.1 Limulus polyphemus | reverse complement strand
GACACATGATTTCTTATCACTGTGTACAAGGTAACGTCCCACAAAGACACGTGATTTCTTATCACTGTGTACAAGGTAACGTCCCACAAAGACACATGATTTCTTATCACTGTGTACATTGTTTCAAGCTGCATTTCCATCTTTTTTCATCATTGTTTCAAGCTTCATTTGCAGTTAAAACGTATGCAATTCAGTGCAAAGAAAGGAAGCTTTTTACGTCACTGAATGTTCAAAACCCGATGCCTAGGCACAAGATACCTTTGTTTGTTCATCACCTAGACGACTTTACTGATTTAATTAGAGTCACCGTGAGGGAAACACTTCGTGTGGATTAACGATGTACCTTTCTTTGTTCATCACCTAGACCACTTTACTGGTTTAACTAGAAGGAAACGCTTTGTGTAG
>NW_013712303.1:0-405 GCF_000517525.1 Limulus polyphemus | reverse complement strand
TATATATTTAAGTGACTTATAACTAGTTGCACTCTGTTGTTATTGCATGATATTATTGGAGGACCTTATGTTTCATATAAAATATTGAAAGTGTGCATAAATTGCTAATTACTGAGATCCAAGTTAAATTAGTAGAACTTATACTCTCAATTCAAACAGAGAAAATGTTAAATATATGGATAACAAAGTATACAGTATCAAATATAAATTTACTTACGTCCATTACAATTCGAGTAAAGATATATATTTAACAACACTGAAATATGCTGATGTATTTCCATATCCAAATAGACTGGCCATGTGATTTACCACCCTAACAAAACAGTATGCAAGAGCAAGGATCTCTTGCAGTTGGAAAGGTGCGTGATTATCGCTATTCATTACTGGAAATATCGTAATTTAATT
>NW_013712302.1:0-405 GCF_000517525.1 Limulus polyphemus | reverse complement strand
ACATCACCTAAGTTTACGCGCCTACACCTGCTACTATTCACCTTCTTAAATTGAAAAGATGCCCGATGTGGTTTTTTTTTCTTCGCTATTTTGATATAACATTTATGATATACAAAGTCATTCGCTTCCGACACGTGTCGTTCCACATCCAAGCATAAGAAACTTCTCGATAATTTAGTAAGATGCCAATGAATTGTCTTTAACTCTGCATATAAATACACGGACCTTCCTAAGCGCAAACAATGAAACAAAAAAAGTCTAGTACTTGATCATTTACAAAGCAATCGTCCTCGTTTATCTATATTTTGTGTTTTGTAGTTTCAACGTTTTAGAACTTTAGTACATAGTTTCTTTATCTGAAAAAACGCATAACATTTTCTAATTTATTCCTTTAGTACTCCATTT
>NW_013712301.1:0-405 GCF_000517525.1 Limulus polyphemus | reverse complement strand
CTTCTCAAATTTTTCTGGCTTTCTAACTATGCGACAAGAGCTGTTATAATTTCATCCAAACTAGTCATTAACTTTCCCATGGGAATGAATCTTGTAATGAGCATTGTGTTTCTCCAATGTATTGTTTATTACACTCACTCTGAGTGCTATAAACGACATTTTTTGTGAGAGGACTGGGAAGTGGGGATTTTACCTTTGTAAGACTGTCGTGTAGTGTCGGAGGACTTAAGAAAACTACCGTGATGTTAAATTTATTCATTATCCTAGGCCTGGTATGTAAGGAAGAAATACCTTTTTTCTTTTTGTTGTGATTTTTCAGGTTGTAGTTCATTAATAGTTGAGACAGATGAACCACATAACAAGATATTGAAGTTCTTCATCTAGGTGAAACATAGAGAAAAGTTT
>NW_013712300.1:0-405 GCF_000517525.1 Limulus polyphemus | reverse complement strand
AGATATCGGTGTTCTGTTTGTAATTGTCATCTACAGATATCGGTGTTCTTTTGTAATTGTCATCTACTGATATCGGTGTCTCTGTCTGTAATTGTCATCTACAGATATCTGTATGTAATTGTCATCTACTGATATCGGTGCCCTGTTTGTAATTGTCATCTACTGATATCTGTTTGTAATTGTCATCTACGATATCTGTTTGTAATTGTCATCTACTGATATCTGTTTGTAATTGTCATCTACTGATATCTGTTTGTAATTGTCATCTACTGATATCTGTTTGTAATTGTCATCTACTGATATCTGTTTGTAATTGTCATCTACTGATATCTGTTTGTAATTGTCATCTACTGATATCTGTTTGTAATTGTCATCTACTGATATCTGTTTGTAATTGTCATCTAC
>NW_013712299.1:0-405 GCF_000517525.1 Limulus polyphemus | reverse complement strand
TTTTTATTTTTTTTTTTTTTTCTTTTTTTTTTTTTCTTTTTACAATTGTGGTATACGTAACGAGTATGAATAAATCAGTTACTTACACCATGTAACATGCAAGATTTTAATATGGGCTTTTTTTTGAAGAAGAAAAAATGTAACTTTTGTATTCTTTCATGTTTTATATATTAAAAAAATCAAGATAGAAACGTACGTTGTAAAAATGACTTAAATTTTAAGAATACTTGATTACACATATAAACAAGCTACTGATTTATATATAAAAATATATAATTTATAGTTAAAGCAGTTAAAACACAATAAAAAATACAGAAAATCTAAATAGAATATCTGAAAATATTAGTTAGCAATAAATCATCGTAAGCGTAACACCTGCTCAAGCCATCTAATATTAATGAAAAA
>NW_013712298.1:0-405 GCF_000517525.1 Limulus polyphemus | reverse complement strand
TACTTGTTGTTTGTATACTATGAATACCCAGGTAAGCTGCTTGTACTTTGTATACTATCAATAAGCAGGCAAGCTGCTAATAATTTGTATACTATGAATACCCAGGTAAGCTGCTTGTACTTTGTATACTATCAATAAGCAGGCAAGCTGCTAATAATTTGTATACTATGAATAGGCAGGTTTGAGTTTTGATTGGAAACTTATTTTTAGAGCCGAGTTATAACTCGTGTTACATGTAATTTTACATGAAGTATACTATAACCACTAGCTAGTGTATACACACACTTGTGAAATTGTTGTACTTTACTGACCCCAGACATTTCCAACAAAGTGGGTATATATATATGTGTGTATGTTCTATTTCCTTACTGACTCCAAACATTTCCAGCAAAGTGTGTATATATG
>NW_013712297.1:0-405 GCF_000517525.1 Limulus polyphemus | reverse complement strand
GTTTTACAAATTATATTATCCTATTGGAAAATACTACCCTGATAATACTAATAGAACCGAAATCTAATGATTTTTAGATTAAAGCTTCTGACAAACAAGAAGATTTTCAGCCTTTTACACATAAAAACTCGGCATACAGCTTGTTGAAATACAAATTTTACCTTCGTGTTTAGATTTTTCGCGCAAAGCTAAACAAGGGCTATCTGCATATAGTTGTCCCTAATTTTTGAACTGACATGCTAGAGGGAAGAAAGCTAGTCAACAGTACCAACCGCCAACTCTTGGGCTACACCTGAAACGTAATACAATTAGATTTTGAAAATGCTATTCGCACATTATAGGCTTGTTGAGGGAAAATATTTTTGAATCTGTGACGGATTTATTATTATATATTTATTTTACTAT
>NW_013712296.1:0-405 GCF_000517525.1 Limulus polyphemus | reverse complement strand
TATAAAATATTGATGTCTGCTCCATGTATATCTACGGGACATATAAAATATTGATGTTTGCTCCATGTATATCTACGGGACATATAAAATATTGATGTTTGCTCTATGTATATCTACGGGACATATAAAATATATATTCGTAGTTTGTTGGCTTCTGTGAAAATGTTTTCGCATTGGACATACTTGTATGATTTTAGCCGGATGTACAGCAAATTGTTATTGTATCACGAGGTAGAATGTCTTGTACAGGAGAATCAATAAACACTGTAGTTTGTACCACGAGATAGGATTTATTGTACAGGAGAATCAATAACAGTGTACTTTGTACCACTAGATAGGATGTCTTGTACAGGAGAATCAATAAACACTGTAGTTTGTATCACTAGATAGGATGTCTTGTACAGG
>NW_013712295.1:0-405 GCF_000517525.1 Limulus polyphemus | reverse complement strand
CTGTGTCTACTACATTACTACTACTTTAATCAACAATAAAACAACACAACTAGTGGCTGTGTCTACTACAATACTACTACTTTAATCAACAATAAAACAACACAACCAGTGACTGTGTCTACTACATTACTACTACTTTAATCAACAATAAAACAACACAACTAGTGACTGTGTCTACTACATTACTACTACTTTAATCAACAATAAAACAACACAACCAGTGACTGTGTCTACTACATTAATACTACTTTAATCAACACTAAAACAACACAACCAGTGACTGTGTCTACTACATTACTACTACTTTAATCAACAATAAAACAGCACAACTAATGGCTGTGTCTACTACATTACTACTACTTTAATCAACAATAACACAACACAACCAGTGACTGTGTCTACTAC
>NW_013712294.1:0-405 GCF_000517525.1 Limulus polyphemus | reverse complement strand
GAACAGTTTTGCCAGCATGCTTTCAAGACATTGAAAGAAAATTGGTCTAAGCTCCATTTTTAAAGCTTCCAAATCCCTCCCTGCCATACATACTGGATTGTGACGCTAGTAAATTCGGAATTGGAGAAGTGTTGTCTCAGAAAGTAAGTGAAAACGAACATGTAGTGGCCTAATTCAGTAGGGTCCTGAGTAGACCAGAGAGAAACTGCTGTGTAACACGAAGGGAACTCCATGCTATAGTAAAGAGTCTGGCATATTTCCATCCTTACCTCTATGGAGCTAGGTTTACAATCAGGACAGACTATTCCGCATTACGCTGTTTATGATCATTAAAGAACCCAGAGGGACAACTGGCACGTTGGATTGGAAAGTTCGACTAGTATAATTATGATATTGAATACATAT
>NW_013712293.1:0-405 GCF_000517525.1 Limulus polyphemus | reverse complement strand
ACTACACCAACACGAGTACTGATGAAAGTTACCATATCAGATCAAACTACACCAACAAGAGTACTGATGGAAGTTACCACATCAGATCAAACTACACCAACAAGAGTACTGATGGAAGTTACCACATCAGATCAAACTACACCAACAATTGTACCTATAAAAGTTACCACATCAGATCAAACTACACGAACAAGAGTACTGATGGAAGTTACCATATCAGATCAGACTACACCAACAAGAGTACTGATGAAAGTTACCATATCAGATCAAACTACACGAACAACAGTACTGATGGAAGTTACCACATCAGATCAGACTAAACCAACACGAGTACTAATGGAAGTTGCCACATCAGATCAGACTACACCAACAAGAGTACTGATGAAAGTTACCATATCAGATCAG
>NW_013712292.1:0-405 GCF_000517525.1 Limulus polyphemus | reverse complement strand
AAATAAATATCTGGTAATGTCCATAAAATACAGTAAATAAATATCTGGTAATGTCCATAAAATACAGTAAATAAATATCTGGTAATGTCCATAAAATACAGTAAATAAATATCTGGTAATGTCCATAAAATACAGTAAATAAATACCTGGTAATGTCATAAAATAAAGTAAATAAATACCTGGTAATGTCCTGATATTTTTTCAGCTACTTTTAACTGTTTAATTATTAGTTGACTGCAGTTATTTGTAACTTAACATGATTAACATGGTCAACATGGGTAAACTGTATAGTATGATTAGCATGGACAACTTGATTAGCATGGTTAACATGTTTAGTATGATTAGCATGGTTAACATGGTCAACATGATTAACATGGCCAACACGTCTAGTATGCTTAGCATGGT
>NW_013712290.1:0-405 GCF_000517525.1 Limulus polyphemus | reverse complement strand
GGTTATTGTAGAGTTTGTACTGAGTAAATACATTACTATTACTTGGTTATTGTAGAGTTTGTACTGAGTAAATATATTACTATTACTTGGTTATTGTAGAGTTTGTACTGAGTAAATACATTACTATTACTTTACAAACTCTACAATAACTCTGAGTAAATACATTACTATTACTTGGTTATTGTAGAGTTTGTATTGAGTAAATACATTACTATTACTTAGTTATTGTAGACTGTACTGAGTAAATACATTACTATTACTTGGTTATTGTAGAGTTTGTATTGAGTAAATACATTACTATTACTTGGTTATCGTAGATTTTGTATTGAGTAAATATATTACTATTACTTGGTTATTGTAGAGTTTGTATTGAGTAAATACATTACTATTACTTAGTTATTGTAG
>NW_013712289.1:0-405 GCF_000517525.1 Limulus polyphemus | reverse complement strand
CTAATGGTTCTGTTAGTGTTGTATCATGTTTTTGTATTTAAGGTGAATACACTAATGGTTCTGTTAGTGTTGTATCATGTTTTTGTGTTTAAGGATGAATACACTAATGGTTCTGTGAGTGTTGTATCATGTTTTTGTGTTTAATGGTGAATATACTAAAGGTTCTGTTGGTATTGTATCATATTTTTGTGTTTAAGGGTGAATACACTAATGGTTCTGTTAGTGTTGTATCATGTTTTTGTGTTTAACGGTGAATACACTAATGGTTCTGTGAGTGTTTTATCATGTTTTTGTGTTTAATGGTGAATACACTAATGGTTCTGTTAGTGCTGTGTCATGTTTTTGTGTTTAATGGTGAATACACTAATGGTTCTGTTAGTGTTGTGTCATGTTTTTGTGTTTAAT
>NW_013712288.1:0-405 GCF_000517525.1 Limulus polyphemus | reverse complement strand
TGTTAAAGTGATTTATAAAAACTTCTGAACTAAGCATTTATGGTCACGGTTCAAACGTAAAAGCATAAATTATTGTAGCTTTGATCTTGTATTGTGGTATTTCTCATGCAAAAAGATATTTTCACAGAGCGGTCAGTTAGGTCCGCTAACTGGAGGTTCGGAAAATACGCACTAAGGAGTATATTTATGTTTCCAATCTACACTGGTACCTTCTATATTGAACCATAGAAGAAAGCCTCGACACAGTACAATAACAAGCACAAAACAAAGGTAACTGGTTAGTGGTGCTTGTAGAACTGGTAAGAGTAAAATGAAGGACTTATACACAAGCTCTTATCAGATCCGTGTACTCCCCGCTAGAAGTTAGGCCAAAATCTCAAAGATTAAAAACAAAAGCAAAACATT
>NW_013712287.1:0-405 GCF_000517525.1 Limulus polyphemus | reverse complement strand
AACTTTTTTCCAGGTGTATATCTCTACAACTGTATTTTATTCGAATGGGTATGTTGCAACCTTATGATCTAACTGCATTTTACTCAATGTTATATAAATATTCGTATAATTATATGGATACATTGTTTACACGAATATTAGTCAACTTCAGGACAGGACGGATTAACCACATTTGTTCACAAAACGCTTTTACTAAAGGAGAAGATGTAATTCAGATATCTGTGATCAATTAGAGAACTACAGTGGACTTCTGGATAAGACTTATTAACCACACATGTACACTAAACGTCATTACCGCAGCAGGAGATGTATTTGTTATAACTGAATTTCAATTCTTTTACGGACTGCGGTTCCTTTAACATATTCCCTTGATAAATATTTAACACAGAGACGACTAGGCCTGGC
>NW_013712286.1:0-405 GCF_000517525.1 Limulus polyphemus | reverse complement strand
GAGAAAAAACAAACGTAAGAAACTTTACACTAGCAGTGATACGAGAAAAACACAAATGTAAGAAACTTTACAGTAGCAGTGATACGAGAAAAAAACAAATGTAAGAAACTTTACAGTAGCAGTGATACGAGAAAAAACAAATGTAAGAAACTTTACAGTAGCAGTGATACGAGAAACAAATGTAAGAAACTTTACACCAGCAGTGATACGAGAAAAAACAAATGTAAGAAACTTTACACCAGCAGTGATACGAGAAAAAACGTAAGAAACTTTACAGTAGCAGTGATACGAGAAAAAACAAACGTAAGAAACTTTACACTAGCAGTGATACGAGAAAAACACAAATGTAAGAAACTTTACAGTAGCAGTGATACGAGAAAAAAACAAATGTAAGAAACTTTACAG
>NW_013712285.1:0-405 GCF_000517525.1 Limulus polyphemus | reverse complement strand
TCCTGAAGAAGATAGTTACAAGTGGCAGCACTCTTGTCATGTTCAAAGTGACGAGTGTCCTGAAGAAGATAGTTACAAGTGGCAGCACTCATGGTCATGTTCAAAGTGACGAGTGTCCTGAAGAAGATAAGTACAGGTGGCAGCACTCATGGTCATGTTCAAAGTGACGAGTGTCCTGAAGAAGATAGTTACAAGTGGCAGCACTCTTTGTCATGTTCAAAGTGACGAGTGTCCTGAAGAAGATAGTTATCGATGACAGCACTCTTGGTCATGTTCAAAGTGACGAGTGTCCTGAAGAAGATAAGTACAGGTAGCAGCGCTCCTGGTCATGTTCAAAGTGACGAGTGTCCTGAAGAAGATAAGTACAGGTAGCAGCGCTCCTGGTCATGTTCAAAGTGACGAGTG
>NW_013712284.1:0-405 GCF_000517525.1 Limulus polyphemus | reverse complement strand
ATGACTGATTTGTTTACTGTGTTTAACCTACTCACCTAACCTTTTTATGACTTATTTGTTTACCGTATTTAACCTACTCACCTAACCTTTTTATGACTGATTTGTTTACTGTGTTTTACCTACTCACCTAACGTAATCATGACTGATTTGTCTACTGTACACGTTACTTTTCTCTACCGTACACATGAGTAGTTTGTCTACTGTGTTTGACCTACTCACCTAACGTACTCATGACTGATTTGTTTACTGTATTTAACCTACTCACCTAATTTTTTTATGACTGATTTGTTTACCGTATTTAACCTACTCACCTAACCTTTTTATGACTGATTTGTTTACTGTATTTAACCTACTCACCTAATCTTTTTTATGACTGATTTGTTTACTGTGTTTAACCTACTCACC
>NW_013712283.1:0-405 GCF_000517525.1 Limulus polyphemus | reverse complement strand
GACGAAATTCAAAAACAAACAAACAAACAATACACCCTTACAGTTACCTATCGATAATGCAATTGTATTTAAAGTGACTGATTTGACTCTTTAGATGTGTCGATAATTCTGACAAATTTCTTCAATACAGCTACTTCGTATTAACGAATTTTTACTGAACTAATACCATATAACACATCAATAATTCTCATTAACAAGGCCGACTACCGACCCCTGTGCCCAATTAATTATTAAACCCAAATCAGGTAAAATTGTGTCCTTCCATTGTAAGTCGTGTATATATTTATATACAGATAAACTTAAAATAAAACCCAAAATTCGAGCGCTTTCGAATAGTTGACTATTCTTCTTCAAGTTTGTTTGTTTGAAATTAAGCACAAAGCTACAAAATGGGCTATCTGTGTT
>NW_013712282.1:0-405 GCF_000517525.1 Limulus polyphemus | reverse complement strand
AGGTGTACTGAATATGATGTTTACAATATGCCTGATGTTTTTTATTTTAAACAATTTCAGGTGAAAATCTACAGGATTAATAGAAAAATAGCAACTAATATACCAAATTACTTCTTTATGCAGTTTGTAATGAAGGTTTTTGTGTTTATTAAATTCTCATTCTACATATATGTAAATTTCAGATAAATAATTATTATTACTTTTATTTATTTAATTATAATCATATTGTTGGTTTCATCTCTTGACCAAGCTGTTAATCTAACCTCTTCTCTTATCTAGTTTACTCAGAAGTACTTGACAGTTGACAGATGCTCCACCTACTGGTCTTCATTTGAAACAAAGTCTTTAACTGATGCTGTTCAGTTTGAATAAAAACACATTATAACAGATGAATCAATTTCAGGT
>NW_013712281.1:0-405 GCF_000517525.1 Limulus polyphemus | reverse complement strand
GCTGCGGTATGTATTCGGTATTATCTCGTTAAGTATCCTTTAGGAAACTTCTCTAATGGTTTCAGCTCAGTATATAACTCAAGAAACAAATCGACCACACCGTATACATCATAGAAGACAAAAAGAAATGAAATAACCAAAACCTTATGACATTTTCGCAAATGAGTTTTTATAAATAAAATACACGTCAAGAATGCACCTTTTCACTTTGCTTAACAAAATGCTCTCAATATCTTTGGACTACCAAAATGTTTCTGATAGTACTTGTTTGATAAATGAAATATATGATTAAAATTCATCAAAACCAAAGTCTTATAGATACATCCCTGCGTTTTCGTAGTCAACAACGAACTTGTGTGGACGTCTATTATTTAAGGAGATCCCTCCGAAGAAACTCCATTAGTT
>NW_013712280.1:0-405 GCF_000517525.1 Limulus polyphemus | reverse complement strand
AGCGCGAGAATTGTCGCTAATGTTTATATCTATATGATGGGATTAGTGAAATTATTGTAGCACGGGAATTGTGGCTAAAGTTTATATCTATTTGATGGGATTAGTGACACTATTGTAGCACGGGAATTATGACTAATGTTTATATCTATACGATGGGATTAGTGACACTATTGTTGCACGGAATTGTGGCTAAAGTTTATATCTATACGATGGGATTAGTGACACTATTGTAGCACGGGAATTGTGGCTAATGTTTATATCTATATGATGGGATTAGTGACATTATTGTAGCACGGGAATTGTCGCTAATGTTTATATCTATATGATGGGATTAGTGACACTATTGTTGCACGAAATTGTAGCTAATGTTTATATTTATATGATGGGATTAGTGACACTATTGTT
>NW_013712279.1:0-405 GCF_000517525.1 Limulus polyphemus | reverse complement strand
TGTTGGAAACAAACGGTTATAAATGTTCACTTTAGGTAAAGATAGCGAACGTGTTGAAAACCGCTGACGATAACTACCGAAAAACGTTAAACTACTGAAAAATACGATGGGAATGTTGAAAATACTTAATGATAAACTATATGAAAAAAAAAAGAGTGATCTGTTGAAAAAAATAGACTCTACAAATGTTGAAAACACTCGTTTTAATACACAACACTACGACTTCTTGCTGGCCATTGCTCCTATATTCTAAACACTACTTTCCATTTTACTTCATTGACCCTTCTGTTTCTAGATTACAATACCACTACTTTGACCTTTTTGCTCTCGCAGTGTAAACTTTACGATAATACAGCCCCCATTATTTATTTATTTGTTCACGTTACGAGATTACGTCCTTTTATA
>NW_013712278.1:0-405 GCF_000517525.1 Limulus polyphemus | reverse complement strand
ATTAAACTTTTCTTTTTTTTTCTCTCTTTTGGAGAAATAGTTATTTCCAGTTGCTAGTGGATGAAACTGTTTAGTATCCACAATAAATTCCTTTTCAATCTCTCTATAAACGCTAGAAACCGGGTTTCGATACCCGTGGTGGGCAGAGCACAGATAGCCCATTGTGTAGCTTTGTGCTTAATTACAAACAAACAAACAATCTCTCTATAAAAAAAATCACCGAAATTTTGAAATGTAGGGGAGACCGAGGCTAGTTGTTACAGGGGCAAGTTGATACAGGGCCTCTAGCTCTTGAGATTAATAGACGACGATAGTTCATGGACTATCGAACACGTGTTGCGCAAGCTTTGTTTTAATGGCGGAATGAATAAGATCAGTCACGAAATAAAAAAGGTATGTACATTT
>NW_013712277.1:0-405 GCF_000517525.1 Limulus polyphemus | reverse complement strand
GTTAACTTTAAATTATTCGATACATTAAGTGACTCAATATGTTAACTTTAAATTATTCGATACGTTATCTAAATATCTCTGTTACTTAAGAACTGTACGTTATTTTCTCATATCTGTTACTGAAGAACTGTACGTTATCTAATCATATCTGTTACTGAAGAACTGTACCTTATCTAAATATATCTGTTACTGAAGAACTGTACGTTATTTTCTCATATCTGTTACTGAAGAACTGTACGTTATTTTCTCATATCTGTTACTGAAGAACTGTTCCTTATCTAAATATATCTGTTACTGAAGAACTGTACGTTATCTAATCATATCTGTTACTGAAGAACTGTACCTTATCTAAATATATCTGTTACTGAAGAACTGTTCCTTATCTAAATATATCTGTTGCTGAAG
>NW_013712276.1:0-405 GCF_000517525.1 Limulus polyphemus | reverse complement strand
ACTACTAATGATGGGGAACGTGTTGAACATGTGTATGATAACACTATTATTAATGATGGGGAATGTGTTGAACATGTGTATGATATCACTATTATTAATGATGGGGAATGTGTTGAACATGTGTAAGATATCACTATTACTAATGATAGCGAATGTGTTGAACATGTGTAAGATATCACTATTACTAATGATAGCGAATGTGTTGAACATGTGTAAGATAACACTATTATTATTGATGGGGAATGTGTTGAACATGTATAAGATAACACTATCATTAACAATGGGGAATGTGTTGAACATGTGTAAGATAACACTATTATTAACAATGGGGAATGTATTGAACATGTGTAAGATAACACTATTACTAATGATGGGGAATGTGTTGAACATATATAAGATAACATT
>NW_013712275.1:0-405 GCF_000517525.1 Limulus polyphemus | reverse complement strand
AAAAAAAGAAACAAAGAGAGAAAGAAAGAAAGGAAGAGAAGAAAGGAAAGAAAACACAAAAAAAAACATAAGGCTGTTAAATTGCAGTTTATCATTATGAAAATATGGTTTGAAGAACATCCATGTCATAAGGGTTGATAGCATTTGTACCGATGCACTTTCACGTGTTATGTAATTTTATGATCATAAGGTTATTTGTATTGGTTATGTTCAACACTGTAATTATTATTGAAGTTTTGCGATCGTTTGGATAATATACTGTATTGAATGTATTGTCATCAATGTATATATATATATATATAATATTTTAGTTGAAAATTGTCAAACGCCAATTTTTAAAAATCTAAGGAGAGAGTTTTTATCATGTATTTATTTTAATATCAAGGTTTCTTCAGATTAAATTTA
>NW_013712274.1:0-405 GCF_000517525.1 Limulus polyphemus | reverse complement strand
AAAGTAATTAAAACGTGGCACACAAATCTCATTTGTTCACATGGAACAACCATAAAGTAATTAAAACGTGGTACACAAATGTCAATTGTTCACATAGAATGACCATAAAGAAATTAAAATGTGGCACACAAATTTCACTTGTTCACATGGAACAACCATAACGTAATTAAAACGTGGCACACAAATCTCATTTGTTCACATGGAACAACCATAAAGTAATTAAAACGTGGCACACAAATCTCATTTGTTCACATGGAACTACCATAAAGAAATTAAAACGTGGCACACAAATCTCATTTGTTCACATGGAACAACCATAAAGTAATTACAACATGGCACACAAATCTCACATGGAACTACCATAAAGTAATTAAAACGTGGCACACAAATATCACTTGTTCACAT
>NW_013712273.1:0-405 GCF_000517525.1 Limulus polyphemus | reverse complement strand
CTTTCTCGAAGTGATTCTTTCAATGTTTTTTTATTATGATTATTTCACAGCTCATGTTTCTGTGTGCCAAGTTAACGTTTATACCAAGGGGGACGGCCTGAAGAAGACCTGCTTCTGCCTGCTTGTAGAGTGGGACGTCGTTTCTGTTTGTACACCAAGGCCTTCTTCAGGTCGTCCCCTTCGAGATACAGGTAGTAGAAAGCCTTCTTCAGGTCCTCCCCCTCGACAAACATGTTAGGAGCAAGTCTTTTTCAGGTTGTCCCTCTCGAGAAACAGGTAGAAACAGACCTATAAACCGAAACGTTATCCATCGCACACTGCCTACAGTTGAAAGAAGATGTCCAATCTCACTTGTACTATCAACATGAAGTGTGTACTCAGTGAAATATTTTACACATGATTGTG
>NW_013712272.1:0-405 GCF_000517525.1 Limulus polyphemus | reverse complement strand
CTGGTAAAGAAGTGCTGCTGTTCCTCTCACTGTAGTTGTGGAACCAAACTGGTAAAGAAGTGCTGCTGTTCCTCTCACTCTAGTTGTGGAACCGAACTAGTAAAGAAGTGCTGCTGTTCCTCTCACTGTAGTTGTGGAACCAAACTGGCACAAAATTGCTGCTGTTCCTCTCACTATAGTTGTGGATCCAAACTAGTAAAGAAGTCCTGCTGCTCCTCTCACTGTAGTTGTGGAACCGAACTGGTAAGGAAGTCCTGATACTCCTCTCACTGTAGTTGTGGAACCAAACTGGTAAGGAAGTCCTGGTGTTCCTCACACTGTAGTTGTGGAACCAAACTGGTAAAGAAATGCTGCTCTTCCTCTCACTGTAGTTGTGGAACCAAACTGGCACAGAAGTCTTGCTGT
>NW_013712271.1:0-405 GCF_000517525.1 Limulus polyphemus | reverse complement strand
ACTACTGTTCTTAACACTTTATCACATTTGTTACTGTTCTTAACACCTTTATCACATTTGTTACTGTTCTTAACACTTTATCACATTTACTACTGTTCTTAACACTTTATCACATTTGTTACTGTTCTTAACACTTTATCACATTTGTTACTGTTCTTAACACTTTATCACATTTATTACTGTACTTAACACTTTATCACATTTACTACTGTTCTTAACACACTATCACATTTACTACTGTTCTCAACACTTTATCACATTTATTACTGTACTTAACACATTATCACATTTACTACTGTTCTTAACACTTTATCACATTTGTTACTGTACTTAAAACTTTATCACATTTACTAAATGTGATAAAGTGTTAAGAACAGTAAAATGTGATAAAGTGTTAAGAACAGT
>NW_013712270.1:0-405 GCF_000517525.1 Limulus polyphemus | reverse complement strand
ATATACACATTACCCCTGTACCTAATATAATAACTTGCTGTAAGCTACAAAGTGTCTTTCAGTTTTATGGTACAACATTCAATATAAGAAACCCAAAATTGAGTTTTTCTACGGTAGAGAATTAATTAATCAGTCCTGTGACATAAAATAAAACTTATTCCGTCATGAAATGGATCTATATTTTTTACTTATTCTTCAAAATGTATGTATTAAAAACAAAATAAAAAAAAACTAACCACTGTTTCATTGATCATCATTGTCGACTAAAGTTATTATACTATACAAGATTTCGGGGGGGGGGGCATGGGCGTCCGCAGAAAAAAAAATAGGGGGTCAAGTAACTCAAGTTTGAAATAATTATGAAATACAAATAACTTATGATTTTCTTATAACATAGAAGAATAA
>NW_013712269.1:0-405 GCF_000517525.1 Limulus polyphemus | reverse complement strand
ATGATATGGTATACAGTAGGTCACCTGCATATCAAACAACTAAACAAACAATAATATGGTATACAGTAGGTCACTTTCATATCAAACAACTAAACAAACAATAATATGGTATACAGTAGGTCACTTTCATATCAAACAACTAAACAAACAATAATATGGTATACAGTAGGTCACCTGCATATCAAACAACTAAACAAACAATAATATGGTATACAGTAGGTCACTTTCATATCAAACAACTAAACAAACAATAATATGGTATACAGTAGGTCACTTGCATATCAAACAAATAAATAAACAATGATATGGTATACAGTAGGTCACCTGCATATCAAACAACTAAACAAACAATAATATGGTATACAGTAGGTCACTTTCATATCAAACAACTAAACAAACAATGAT
>NW_013712268.1:0-405 GCF_000517525.1 Limulus polyphemus | reverse complement strand
GGTGAGTTGTGTATAAAGTAATTTTTCTTGGTTGTCTTAGGGTTGTGTATAAAGTCAATGTACATGGTTGTCTTAAGGTTGTGTCACTCTACTTGGTTATCTTTGGGTTATGTATAAAATCACTGTAGTTAGTTGTCTTAGGGTTGTGTATAAAATCACTGTAGTTAGTTGTCTTAGGGTTATGTATAAAATCACTGTAGTTAGCTGTCTTAGGGTTGTGTATAAAGTCACTGTAGTTAGTTGTCTTAGGGTTGTGTATAAAGTCACTGTAGTTAGCTGTCTTAGGGTTATGTATAAAATCACTGTAATTAGTTGTCTTAGGGTTGTGTATAAAGTCACTCTACTTGGTTGTCTTAGGGCTGTGTATAAAATCACTGTAGTTAGTTGTCATAGGGTTGTGTATAA
>NW_013712267.1:0-405 GCF_000517525.1 Limulus polyphemus | reverse complement strand
GTATACGTAACTAACAACATTTCCTAAAGTGAAGTGTAATGACTGTATACGTAACTAACACGCATTTCCTAAAGTGAAGTGTAATGACTGTATACGTAACTAACAACATTTCCTAAAGTAAAGTGTAATGACTGTATACGTAACTAACAACATTTCCTAACAGTAAAGTGTAATGACTGTATACGTAACTAACAACATTTCCTAAAGTGAAGTGTAATGACTGTATACGTAACTAACAACATTTCCTAAAGTGAAGTGTAATGACTGTATACGTAACTAACAACATTTCCTACAGTGAAGTGTAATGACTGTATACGTAACTAACAACATTTCCTAAAGTGAAGTGTAATGACTGTATACGTAACTAACACGCATTTCCTAAAGTGAAGTGTAATGACTGTATAC
>NW_013712266.1:0-405 GCF_000517525.1 Limulus polyphemus | reverse complement strand
TGCTACAGTCCATTAAAATATATGGTTCTTTGTTAACATTAACGATTTGGTGTCTAACTGGTTATTTGTAAACATCCTTTGATAGATTTTTCTTGGAAGTGGCAATATGTTCGAAATATAACACATAATAATAAGTGTGTGGATTTGATTTGGAAATTAATACACGAGATTCTACCTTCTGGAGATTTTCTCGTTAAACGTCATATTGTCAATGTAAGTAATTGCCCTCATTGCAAGTTATATGAGACATATGGACATTTATTTTTTGATTGTTTTCTTGTCTCACCTGTGTGGGACTATTGCTCTATATTTTTGAAGCATTGTTTTGGTTCTAATAAATTAACTAAATCGCAGGTATTATTCCTTACTAAATTTACTTGTTGCTATGCCTGTAATATTGTATTT
>NW_013712265.1:0-405 GCF_000517525.1 Limulus polyphemus | reverse complement strand
GTATTATCTGACACGACAAACTAGAACCTGCGTCAATCTTTATCGTTTCTGGGTGGTTTTGTTGTATTATCTGACACAACAAACTAGAACCTGCTTCAATCTTTATCGTTTCTGGGTGGTTTTGTTGTATTACCTAACACAACAAACTAGAACCTGCGTCAATCTTTATCGTTTCTGGGTGGTTTTGTTGTATTACCTGACACAGCAAACTTGAACCTGCTTCAATCGTTATCGTTTCTGGGTGGTTTTGTTGTATTACCTGAAACGACAAACTAGAACCTGCTTCAATCTTTATCGTTTCTGGGTGGTTTTGTTGTATTATCTGACACAGCAAACTAGAACCTGCTTCAATCTTTATCGTTTCTGGGTGGTTTTGTTGTATTACCTAACACAACAAACTAGAAC
>NW_013712264.1:0-405 GCF_000517525.1 Limulus polyphemus | reverse complement strand
TGTACCTTTCCAGAACAATAGGGTACTCCCACTGAACTGCATCCAGAATCCTGAAACGTTACCGGACTATAGGAAACGTTGCTCCAGAAAACTCTACTGATAGATGCCGTAAAACTACTGCTTGAGATGACCAATGTTTGATCGGGCTAGCACGTCAAAATCGAAATAAGTCTTGCAACACTACGACAGGAATGACATGAACATAAGGTTATTTTGTAAAAAGGGCTATCTGAAAACCTATATTAATCAGAATTCATCATTTTCGCCATGTTGGCAAGACAGCATGACAACTTACAGTTAGGACACTGACGACATGTCATCCTTTCAGACGAGACCTATTTCCAGCTTGTTAAAGCTGATGGTAGGATTCGTATTCGTCGTTTGTATGGAGAACAGATGTCTTTT
>NW_013712263.1:0-405 GCF_000517525.1 Limulus polyphemus | reverse complement strand
TGGAAGTAGTAATAATGGGTGTACCAAGTATGCCCATATGGTCCCTGGAAGTAGTAATAATGGGTGTGTGAAAAGTACACCTGTATGGTCCCTGGAAGTAAATAATGGGTGTGTGAAAAGTACACCTGTATGGTCCCTGGAAGTAGTAAATAATGGGTGTACCAAGTATGTCCATATGTTCCCTGGAAGTAGAAATAATGGGTGTGTAAAAGTACACCTATGGTCCCTGGAAGTAGTAATAATGGGTGTACCAAGTATGCCCATATGGTCCCTGGAAGTAGTAATAATGGGTGTACCAAGTATGTCCATATGGTCCCTGGAAGTAGTAATAATGGGTGTACCAAGTATGCCCATATGGTCCCTGGAAGTAGTAATAATGGGTGTACCAAGTATGTCCATATGGTC
>NW_013712262.1:0-405 GCF_000517525.1 Limulus polyphemus | reverse complement strand
TTGTGGTACAGGAACACACTTCTAATTTATACTAGTACTTTGGTACAGGAACACTCTCTTATTTATACTGTAACTTATGGTACAGGAACACTCTTATTTATACTGTTACTTCTGGTACAGGAACACTGTCTTAATTATACTGTAACTTGTGGTACAGGAACACACTCTTATTTATACTGTAACTTATGGTACAGGAACACTTTCTTATTTGTACTGTAATTTATGGTACAGGAACACTGTTTTAATTATACTGTAACTTGTGGTACAGGAACACACTCTAATTTATACTGTAACTTTTGGTACAGGAACACTCTCTTATTTATACTGTAACTTATGGTACAGGAACACTCTTATTTATACTGTTACTTCTGGTACAGGAACACTGTCTTAATTATACTGTAACTT
>NW_013712261.1:0-405 GCF_000517525.1 Limulus polyphemus | reverse complement strand
CAAAAAAAAACAAACAAAAAAAAGTCTGTGTGTGTTTCTTTATAACTGGCGGATTGCTGGCGCGGGGTCTGTTGTCACCAAACATGGCACGTATCCTTTGGGTACCAGTATGTCATCCTATCTGTTGAAAGGGTACGTCAGCTAGTATGTTTAAACAATGAATGCTTTATTTCAAGGTTAAAATTTGTTCGGTATTTTCTTGTTCTGAAACACATGCGCCATCTATTTGTCATACTTATAACTAAGTAAAGCAGTCTAAAAATTAATTATTATTTTTTCATAATTACAATGTTTTAGTCCATAGTATCTAGTCATCATCAGGTTAAAAATTTAAGATTTTAAAAATAACATCATAATATAAATATATTTATCATTAAAAACATTATTAAGTTGAGTTTGTTTTTG
>NW_013712260.1:0-405 GCF_000517525.1 Limulus polyphemus | reverse complement strand
TGAGTTTCAGTTTTAATTCTGTTCCTGACTTTTTAAAAATACTGACATTTACGACTTCACATGAAGTAAATTATTTAACATGGCGTTTCTACGTGAGACTTTGAACTTGTCTGTTTTTTGAGAATTGGTTTCACGGAAAGCGCAGGAGGTAATTCTGTTACAGGATTTAGTCTCATTTGGCCTCGAGTCTTCTGTCGCGCTGGCCACAAGTTATATGGATTTGTTGAACCTTGTAATGACTGCCGCAAGAGGTCACTGTTTCTTTTTTTTGCAGGTTCTCTTAGCTGTACGTCATCGTTGAATGGCTCCTTAGGTAGGGGTGGTTTAGCTAATGTTGGTTTGTCCTGTTAAAGGAAAGAATATATAAAACGGCATGATAAAAAATGTGTCCAAATTTATCCAAGC
>NW_013712259.1:0-405 GCF_000517525.1 Limulus polyphemus | reverse complement strand
CAGAGAGTTTACTTCTTTCTAGTCAGCTTTTCACAAACAAAAACTTGTTGGTGGCAGGTGCTACCAGAGAGTTGCCTTCCTTCTAGACATCCATTCAACAAAAAATAAAAACTTGTTGGTTGCAGGTGCTGCCAGAGAGTTGCCTTCCTTCTAGTAAGCAGTTCACAAAAACAAAACAAAAAACTTGGTGGTGGCAGGTGCTTGCCAGAGTTACTTTCCTTCTAGTCAGCAGTTCCCAAAAAAACAACAGAAAACTTGGTGGTGGCAGGTGTTGCCAGAGAGTTACCTTCCTGCTAGTCAGCTGTCCACAAAAAAAACAACAACAGAAAACTTGCTGGTGGCAGGTGCTGCCAGAGAGTTATGTTCGTTCTAGGCAACCATTCACAAAAAATAAAAATTTGTTGG
>NW_013712258.1:0-405 GCF_000517525.1 Limulus polyphemus | reverse complement strand
TTTCTCGGGGTTAATTTGTGCCTCGTCCCCAGTGAGCCCATGCTTTAACTGTGGTAAGTCCTCTATCGAAGTTAATTTATGCCTCGTCCATGCCTTGACTGTGGTAAGTCTTCTTGTTAATTTATGGCTTGTCGTAAATCCACGATTTCTACCAAGATAGTTCGTATTTTTACCGACGTTATGGTAAGTGTTCTTTGAGGTTAACTTTGTTTCCTCCTTAATTAATCACTTTGTGTTTTCTGGGCGGCTCGTGTTCCTTTCATAATTACTTTGTGTTTACTGTGTTCGTATTCCTTTCCTCATTACTTTGTGTTCACCGTGTTCGTATTCCTTTCATTGTTAGTTTGTGTTTACTATATTCGTGTTTCTCTCATAATTATTTTGTATTTACTATATTCTTGCTCC
>NW_013712257.1:0-405 GCF_000517525.1 Limulus polyphemus | reverse complement strand
GATTCAATGTGTAAGACAACAGTACGCGTTTCAACATGGAAGACAACAGTATGAGTTTTAAAAATGGAAGACAACAATATGCGATTCAATGCGAAAAACAACAGTACGCGTTTCAACATGGAAGACATCAGTATGAGTTTTAAAAATGGAAGGCAACAATATGCGATTCAAAGTGAAAGACAACAGTATTAGTTTTAAAAATGGAAGACAACAATATGCGATTCAATGCGAAAAACAACAGTACGCGTTTCAACATGGAAGACATCAGTATGAGTTTTAAAAATGGAAGACAACAATATGCGATTCAATGTGAAAGACAACAGTACGCGTTTCAACATGGAAGACAACAGTATGAGTTTTAAAAATGGAAGGCAACAATATGCGATTCAATGTGTAAGACAACAG
>NW_013712256.1:0-405 GCF_000517525.1 Limulus polyphemus | reverse complement strand
GATTAAAAATTCACAACTATATATATGTGGTAAATAAAAACTTCTGATTGAACATTCTCAACGATATAAATATACATGGTAAATAAAACTTCTGATTGAACTTTCACATCGATATATATATATATGGAAAATAAAAACTCCAGATTAAACATTCACATCGATATATATATGGTAAATAAAAACTTATGATTAAAAATACACAACAATATATCAATACGTTAAATGAAAACATCTGATTAAAATTCACAACGATATATATATGGTAATTAAAACTTGTGATTAAACATCTAGAACGATATATATATAGATGGTAAAAAACTTCTTATTACAAATTCACAACGACATATATATATATACGGAAAATAAACACCTCTGACTAAAAATTCACAACGATATATATATGGT
>NW_013712255.1:0-405 GCF_000517525.1 Limulus polyphemus | reverse complement strand
ACGTCTATCCAGTAGTTTAATACTAGTACTTTACCTAATGTACACGTCTATCCAGCAGTTTAATACAGTACTTTAACTCTTGACACGTCTATCCAGTAGTTTAATACAGTATTTACCTATTGACACGTCTATCCAGCAGTTTAATACAGTATTTACCTATTGACACGTCTATCCAGTAGTTTAATACAATACTTTACCCAATGACACGTCTATCCATCAGTTTAATACAGTACTTTAACTGTTGACACGTCTATCCAGTAGTTTAATACTGTACTTTAACTGTTGACACGTCTATCCAGTAGTTTAATACAGTATTTACCTCTTGACACGTCTATCCAGCAGTTTAATACAGTATTTACCTATTGACACGTCTATCCAGTAGTTTAATACAATACTTTACTCAAT
>NW_013712254.1:0-405 GCF_000517525.1 Limulus polyphemus | reverse complement strand
ATGTAAGGGGGAGTATGAAATGTCTACTGTGTCATACATTATGATGTAAGGGGAGTATGAAATGTCTACTCTGTCATGCATTATGACATGATGGAAGTATGAAATGTCAGGTGTACCATTCATTATGACATGACAGAAGTATGAAATATCAGGTATGCCATTCATTATGACATGATGGAAGTATGAAATGTCAGGTGTACCATTCATTATGACATGATTGAAGTATGAAATGTCAGGTGTGCCATTCATTATGACATGACGGAAGTATGAAATGTCAGGTATGCCATTCATTATGACATGGTGAAAGTATGAAATGTCAAGTGTGCCATTCATTATGACATGATGGAAGTATGAAATGTCAAGTATGCCATTCATTATGACATGACGGAAGTATGAAATGTCAGG
>NW_013712253.1:0-405 GCF_000517525.1 Limulus polyphemus | reverse complement strand
GAAGTTTTTAAAAACTGCTAATGATAGATGAGAAGTTTTTAAAAGCTGCTAATGATAGATGAGAAGTTTTTAAAAGCTGCTAATGATAAATGAGACAAGTTTTATAAAGCTGCTAATAACAGATGAGAAGTTTTATAAAGCTGCTAATAATAGATGAGAAGTTTTTTAAAGATGCTAATAATAGATGAGACAAGTTTTTAAAGCTGCTAATGATAGATGAGAAGTTTTTAAAAGCTGCTAATGATAGATGAGAAGTTTTTAAAAGCTGCTAATGATAGATGAGAAGTTTTTAAAAGCTGCTAATGATAGATGAGAAGTTTTTAAAGCTGCTAATGATAGATGAGAAGTTTTTAAAAGCTGCTAATGATAGATGAGAAGTTTTTAAAAGCTGCTAATGATAGATGA
>NW_013712252.1:0-406 GCF_000517525.1 Limulus polyphemus | reverse complement strand
CGACGTTACAGTACAAATTCAGGTAATCGGTTTTTACCATCAGTCAGTTATTTAAGTCTCTCTCTCTCTCTATCCATCCATCCGTCTATCTCCAAGAATAAGGTTAACACTCGTGGATGTTATATCAATCACGCAAGTCAATGAATGCATATCTACTCGCTATTGGATTAGAGAAGTCAGGACTTAGAAAGCAAAGTTTTTTTATCGAGTGATAAACATTTATCTGGAGAAGTTAAACTCGTATTAGCTTCTATCGTATAATTAGGTTTTAGCAGAAGGTGGCTTAATCGGAGGAAAGTTACTATACACACAACTTAGACTGTGGATAGTCATACATACACGGTTATGTGGTAATAAGAGCAAAATAACAACGTTTGGAAAACTAATTACACGCTCGTCTTACCCG
>NW_013712251.1:0-406 GCF_000517525.1 Limulus polyphemus | reverse complement strand
CTGGTCTTGATAATACTGAAACTGTGGGGTGTATAAGTCTGGTCTTGATAATCTGAAACTATGGGGTGTATAAGTCTGGTCTTGATAATCTGCAACTGTGGGGTGTATAAGCCTGGTTTTGATAATCTGAATCTATGGGGTGTATAAGTCTGGTCTTGATAATCTGAAACTATGGGGTGTATAAGTCTGGTCTTGATAATCTGAAACTATGGGGTGTATAAGTCTGGTCTTGATAATCTGAATCTATGGGGTGTATAAGTCTGGTCTTGATAATCTGAATCTATGGGGTGTATAAGTCTGGTCTTGATAATCTGAAACTGTGGGGTGTATAAGTCTGGTCTTGATAATCTGAAACTGTGGGGTGTATAAGTCTGGTTTTGATA
This sequence comes from Limulus polyphemus, assembly GCF_000517525.1. Taxonomy (NCBI): domain Eukaryota; kingdom Metazoa; phylum Arthropoda; class Merostomata; order Xiphosura; family Limulidae; genus Limulus; species Limulus polyphemus. The sequence goes on along the minus strand of NW_013712251.1, from coordinate 23 downwards.
ATCTGAAACTATGGGGTGTATAA
>NW_013712250.1:0-406 GCF_000517525.1 Limulus polyphemus | reverse complement strand
TATAATAAGTGTAACAGTAATTTAACTTGCTCTATCACTCCAAATAGAGATCGCTATAATAAAAAGATTATTATGAGCAAAGTACTTTTCCATTCTCCCTGATTTTCCTTTTTTTGTCAAACTTTTTTTTTTCTCTTAATTTTCTTCGGCAGCTTACTTACTTTTCTATAGATTACTATCTCATTCTTAACCGACCTTCTTCTTCTTCTTCTCCATGTTTTTGTAATTTTTTTACTCTTCTGGAATAGTAGGCTGAAAAAAACAAACAAACAAACAAAAAACAGCTGTCATCTGCTGTTTTTTTACCCCTTCGGAAACACATAGAGCTGATCTTCACAAGTCCAAACACTATAAAACGATAAAAAATTTTTTACATCTCCTCTCCTGTAACTTTTTTTTTAGCCGC
>NW_013712249.1:0-406 GCF_000517525.1 Limulus polyphemus | reverse complement strand
TCATAAAGTGTAGTATCATACCAATAACCAGTTGTCACACAGTGTAGTATCATATCCATAACCAGTTGTCACATAGTGTAGTATTATACCCATAACCAGTTGTCAAACAGTGTAGTTTTATAATCATAACCAGTTGTCACACAATGTAATATCATATCCATAACCAGTTGTCACACAGTGTAGTATCATATCCATAACCACATGTCAAACAATGTAGTATTATAATCACAGCCAGTTGTCACACAATGTACTATCATATCCATAACCAGTTGTCAAACAGTGTATATTATAATCACAACCAGTTGTCACACAACGTACTATCATACCCATAACCATTTGTTATACAGTGTACTATCATACCAATAACCAGTGTCACACAGTGTAGTATCATATCCATAACCAGTTG
>NW_013712248.1:0-406 GCF_000517525.1 Limulus polyphemus | reverse complement strand
TGCAGTAATCACAATGTAAAATAAAGGTATTGTCAATTGTATTATATGCAGTAATTACAATGTAAAATAACATATTGTCATTTGTATTATATGCAGTAATCACAATGTAAAATAAGGTATTGTCAGTTATATTCAATGCAGTAATCACAATGTAAAATAACGTATTGTCAGTTGTATTCAATGTAGTAATTACAATGTAAAATAACGTATTGTCAGTTGTATTATATGCAGTAATCACAATGTAAAATAACGTATTGTCAGTTGTATTATATGCAGTAATCACAATGTAAAATAACGTATTGTCAGTTGTATTCAATGCAGTAATCACAATGTAAAATAAGGTATTGTCAGTTGTATTCAATGCAGTAATCACAATGTAAAATAAGGTATTGTCAGTTGTATTCAA
>NW_013712247.1:0-406 GCF_000517525.1 Limulus polyphemus | reverse complement strand
GACTAATAAGACAATTATGAAAGTAAACAAAATCTAGTGTAAGAAAGACTAAAAAACATTATGAATTTCAAAAAAGTCTAGTGTAAGAAGGACTAAAAAGACCGTTATCAAAAACGACAAAATCTAGTGGAATAAGTGAGTAAAAAGATCATTATGATTGTGAATATATATTCTAAGAAAGTCTAAAAAGACTGTTATCAAAGGCAACAGAATTTAGTGCAAGAAAGAGTAAAAAGACCATTATGAATTTCAAAAAATCTAGTGTAAGAATTAATAAAAAGATCGTCATTAAAGTTAACAAAATCTAGTGTAATAAGTGAGTAAAAAGATCATTATGATTGTGAATATATATTCTAAGAAAGTCTAAAAAGACTGTTATCAAAGGCAACAGAATTTAGTGCAAGAA
>NW_013712246.1:0-406 GCF_000517525.1 Limulus polyphemus | reverse complement strand
AGAGTACAGTTGAAAGTTTAGATTGGCTCAGAAGAATCAACTCTGATTTTCAAAGATATTCAGTTATGAAATGTTGTTTTTAACGAACTTTGAACTTTTTTTAGTCAAATGATATACAGCAGAAAATGAAATAAAATATTTCCTGCAAATGTCTATCGTTTTTGTTTTATAAATTAAAATATATATATATATATCTGTTATTTCTCCTATTACCGGTAATTGAAGCGACAGATGTAAATGGTATTTTTCATGAGATATTTTATAGATGTTTTATCATAGAGGGCACTTTCTTCCTTACCCCCTCACCTATCTTAAGAAACCGATCCTCAATTTGTCTATAAAGATAAATCAAACTGTTTGTTGTTGTTTGTTTTTTTTTCCATTGGAGACAACTAGGAAAACAACT
>NW_013712245.1:0-406 GCF_000517525.1 Limulus polyphemus | reverse complement strand
AATTTATAGACATCTGTTTATTATTGTATGAAACTGTTGTGATTATATGGATGTATAGTAGTAACTGTACGTGATTATAACAACAATGTTATATAATAACACTTATATTACAATTTTAAACGGGATTCGTATTTATAAAATTACAATAACTTATCGTAAACAAAAGGGTTTGTTGTTAAGCACAAAGCTACACAATGGGTTATCTGTGTTGTGCTGTTTGTTGTTAAGCACAAAGGTACACGATGGGTTATCTGTGTTGTGCTGTTTGTTGTTAAGCACAAAGGTACACAATGGGTTATCTGTGTTGTGCTGTTTGTTGTTAAGCGCAAAGCTACACAATGGGTTATCTGTGTTGTGCTGTTTGTTGTTAAGCGCAAAGGTACACAATGGGTTATCTGTGTTGTGC
>NW_013712244.1:0-406 GCF_000517525.1 Limulus polyphemus | reverse complement strand
CCCTCTAACTAAAACACACCAAAAAAATATTCTAACAATAAAACAAGTACTTTTATAAGAAAGGCCAACAAATCTATTTATAGAATTCCTTTATATAAAAACAGAATTATATGAGGTTTATAAAATACAAAGTCTTAACAACAGGAGGAAAAAATACCAAAATTTATATTAACTATGGAATTCTTCAATGACTACAGGTTTCTTATTTTCATATCCTATCCTGATTTTCAGACAGTTCACTTGAATTTCTTGCATGTATCCTACTCTTATTTATAGGAAATATTACAAGTAGCTAGAAAGTAGCTGGTTATAGTACTTACAAAAGCAAAAGTTACATTGAACTCCAAAAGAAATTATACAAAATATTAATACGGTGTTAAATTCTAATTTCAAAACATATTCAATT
>NW_013712243.1:0-406 GCF_000517525.1 Limulus polyphemus | reverse complement strand
TTTCTCTTGAGTCATCATTCAAATATCCAATACCAACCTATTTTTCTTGAGTCATCATTCAAATATCCAATACCAAACCATTTTCTCTCGAGTCATCATTTAAATATCCAATATCAAACCTATTTTTCTTGAGTCATCATTCAAATACCCAACACCAAACCATTTTCTCTCGAGTCATCATTTAAATATCCAATATCAAACCATTTTCTCTTGAGTCATCATTCAAATATCCAATATCAAAACATTTTCTCTTGAGTCATCATTCAAATATCCAATACCAAATTATTTTCTCTTGAGTCATCATTCAAATATCCAATACCAAATTATTTTCTCTTGAGTCATCATTCAAATATCCAATACCAAAGCATTTTTTCTTGAGTCATCATTCAAATACCCAATACCAAAC
>NW_013712242.1:0-406 GCF_000517525.1 Limulus polyphemus | reverse complement strand
GGGGGGCACTGCAAGCGAATTATCTTTTTATTTGAAATTATTTCTAACAATATTAATATTGTTAATATATTCTAGATTACAGGGTTGACATCTTAAGTTCTTACACTGAGTAATACCCTCTTGTCTATTTTCGCTATTTTGTTTACAGTAAGGTAAACGGTTCAAGAGTTTAGGTTGTCTTAAAGCTACAATAGCATCAATATTACTTATGGTTCTTCTTTTGCATCTACACTTCCAGAACTTTTGTATTTTGGTACCAGCTAATTAGAACTATACTATAAATAAAATCAGGCATAATCCGTGTGAACTATTCAACCTGTATAAAATTCCAAAAAATGTCGCACTATGAATTACCGTTACAAAGAAAGCACAGTTCTGAGAAGGCATGGAAACTAGAGTAACGCCC
>NW_013712241.1:0-406 GCF_000517525.1 Limulus polyphemus | reverse complement strand
ATAACACACATAACTATAGTGACTAGCCCTTTCTTACAGTTGACACACATACCTATAGTGACTAGTCCCTTTCTTGCCGTTGACAAACATACCTATAGTGACTAGTCCCTTCCTTGCCATTGACACACATACCAATAGTGACTAGTCCCTTCCTTGTTATAACACACATAACTATAGTGACTAGTCCCTTTCCTGCCGTTGACACACATACTTATAGTGACTAGTTCCTTCCATGCCGTTGACACACATACCTGTAGTGATTTGTCCCTTCCTTGCCATTGACACACATACCAATAGTGACTAGTCCTTTCCTTGTTATAACACACATAACTATAGTGACTAGTCCCTTTCTTACAGTTGACACACATACCTATAGTGACTAGTCCCTTTCTTGCCGTTGACAAAC
>NW_013712240.1:0-406 GCF_000517525.1 Limulus polyphemus | reverse complement strand
CCTATATACTAGGACATAAAAATCTGGCACTATACTACGTTAATCTGACACTTCTCTCCTATATAGTAGGACATAAAAATCTGGCACTTCTCACACTTCTCTCCTATATACTAGGACATAAAAATCTGACACTTCTCTCCTATATACTAGAACATAAAAATCTGGCACTTCTCTCCTATATACTAGGACATAAAAATCTGACACTTCTCTCCTATATACTAGGACATAAAAATCTGACACTTCTCTCCTATATAGTAGGACATAAAAAATCTGGCACTTCTCTCTTATATGCTAGGATATAAAAATCTGACACTTCTCTCCTATATACTAGAACATAAAAATCTGACACTTCTCTCCTATATACTAGAACATAAAAATCTGGCACTTCTCTCCTATATACTAGGAC
>NW_013712239.1:0-406 GCF_000517525.1 Limulus polyphemus | reverse complement strand
AGACCATTTGAAATTCCATTATGTAACACCACCAATTTCATTTCAACGTATAGGGAGTGTATTAAAAAAATAAATAAATAAGAAACGCAATTGAAGGTTTTGCTAATAATATTTTATTTATTTTGCACATAAATCAGTTATTGGAAAAGTTTTTCTAACTAGTCATCCTCTTTATGGATATACAAGATCTGTTCGATGTGATGACCTTGTCTTCTAAGGCAGACATTAACTAATATTACTGGAAGGTTCTGAATGGTGTTTTGACAGGTTATCTATGCAGTAACTCCATAGGAAGAAGCCGAGTTTAAAGTAAATATTAGGTTGTCAAGAAATTAATGTCGCTTTTTTTTAGATAAAAAACTTGGACAACTTATATATCAAAACAAAACATTCTTATCGATGATGC
>NW_013712238.1:0-406 GCF_000517525.1 Limulus polyphemus | reverse complement strand
GATAATAGCCTTGCAGTGTAGTTTCCACTGCAAAAGGCTCTCTGTCCTGTCCAAAGCACCCTTTTCAATTCATTCTTTCAATAATCAATCTAGTGTGCGAGGACATCAGTTTCCAGCACCAGTTTCAACAGTCAGATCACCCATGGAATAACATGAATACTCATTTCATTCTCCAGCTTCTTGAAGTATACGCGAGATGGGCGTGTGGTATGAGTAGAAGACTTATCTTGGCGAATAAATGCCTTGTTGGCGTCATTTCCAGACGGAGATGATCGTGATAATCTATCAAACTGTTTCCTGGGGCACATGGATGTCTTTTTCCCATTATCCTTGTTTTACCAAACATCGCACTTTCCTTACCACAGTTGAGATATGACTTGTAGAACGTCTCTTTCTCAAAGTCAAA
>NW_013712237.1:0-406 GCF_000517525.1 Limulus polyphemus | reverse complement strand
AGAAACACTCGGTGAGACAGACTATGAATTGCCTATACAACAGCTGATAGCTCTAGGAAGTGATGGTCCAAATGTGAATAAGACTATTTGGAAAAACATTGATGATCACAAGAAAGCATTAGGCTTTGCTGGACTTACTCTCTTTGTACCATGCACTTTACATGTTGTACACAACTCATTTAGAAAGGGTCTCAACGCATATGGTGAAGATGCTGAACAGCTATCAGTCGATCTCTTTCAGCGATTCAAATCTCACGTCAGCCAAAGAGAGGATTATGCATTTACATTAGAGGAACTAGGGCTGGATGAAGAGTTATTTGTCAGGCATGTACAATGTAGGTGGCTAACACTTATACCAGCTCTTGAAAGGATTTTGAAGCTCTGGGAAGCTGTATGCCAGTATTTC
>NW_013712236.1:0-406 GCF_000517525.1 Limulus polyphemus | reverse complement strand
CATTATTTTGTCATTCATAAGGAATGCAGTAGATTGCATTGTTCCCCCTCCCAAACGATCTTATGGCTTCATGGTTAAGATTCAAAGATTTTCTTTGTTGTGTGTGTTGTTTTCTGATTATCTAAACACTCTTGGGAAGATTTTCAGAAACAAATAAATGTCTTTTATCTTTCATTTGGACTTTTTTGTCTTCGAAGCCCTTTTTTGTTAAGGCAAACATTGTTAATGCAGATATTTTGTATTTATATTATCTTTTCCTGTGGTTTTGTTTTTGTTGGTACTTTATTCTTTCTCGAAGTTAATGATTCCGTTCGTTATACGCTGTAGAGTAGATTCGTGTCTACTTATCTGTCAGTATCATTTGAGTTCCTGCTAATACTGATAATACAGGCCTACAATGGTTTTA
>NW_013712235.1:0-406 GCF_000517525.1 Limulus polyphemus | reverse complement strand
CACAGTTTTAGTTGGAGGAGCTGTATCTAAATAGGTTTACCACAGTTTAATTGAAGGAGCTGTATCAAAATAGGTTTACCACAGTTTAGTCGGAGGAGCTGTATCTAAATAGGCTTACCACTGTTTAATCGGAGGAGCTGTATCTAAATAGGCTTACCACAGTTTAATTGGAGGAGCTGTATCTAAATAGGTCTACCACAGTTTAAGCGGAGGAGCTGTGTCTAAATAGGTTTACCACAGTTTAGTTGGAGAAGCTGATTCTAAATAGGTTTACCACAGTTTAATTGGAGGAGCTGTATCTAAATGGGTTTACCACAGTTTAATTGGAGGAACTGTATCTAAATAGGTTTACCACAGTGTAATTGGAGGAGCTGTATCTAAATAGGTTTACCACAGTGTAATTGGA
>NW_013712234.1:0-406 GCF_000517525.1 Limulus polyphemus | reverse complement strand
TACTCTATCAGTATTGTAAATATCTATACAACAATCCCTAATACTCTATCAGTATTGTAAATATCTGTACAACAATCCCTAATACTCTATCAGTATTGTAAATATCTGTACAACAATCCCTAATACTCTATCAGTATTGTAAATATCTATACAACCATAGAGTATTAGAGATTCAGTATTGTAAATATCTGTACAACATAGAGTATTAGAGATTCAGTATTGTAAATATCTGTACAACAATCTCTAATACTCTATCAGTATTGTAAATATCTGTACAACAATCTCTAATACTCTATCAGTATTGTAAATATCTGTACAACAATCTCTAATACTCTATCAGTATTGTAAATATCTGTACAACAATCTCTAATACTCTATCAGTATTGTAAATATCTGTACAACAATC
>NW_013712233.1:0-406 GCF_000517525.1 Limulus polyphemus | reverse complement strand
AATCTGTATATAAGTCAGATCGTCAGATTAATTAATAGGAAATAAAATATATGAAATACTCAATGAACTAATCTGTATATAAGTCAGATTAATTTATAGGAAATAAAATATATAAAATACCCAGTGAACTAATCTGTATATAAGTCAGATCGTCAGATTAATTTATAGGAAATAAAATATATAAAATACTCAGTGAACTAATCTGTATATAAGTCAGATCGTCAGATTAATTTATAAGAAATAAAATATATAAAATACTCAATGAACTAATCTGTATATAAGTCAGATCGTCAGATGAATTTATAGGAAATAAAATATATAAAATACTCAATGAACTAATCTGTATACAAGTCAGATCGTCAGATTAATTTATAGGAAATAAAATATATAAAATACTCAATGAACT
>NW_013712232.1:0-406 GCF_000517525.1 Limulus polyphemus | reverse complement strand
ATCTATAAAGCTAAGACCTAATAGCTGTGATTAAAAAAATATATAAAGTCAAGCCAGACTGTAATTCTGTTAATTCCTATTAATTAGTTCAAAACGAATTTCAAGTAAGAGATGTGTGAGACTTATTCATTATTTACAACAAGTCAGTGCCCAAGAGGCCTGTCGTACAATACCAGAAGTCGTCAGAATCTGTTTTATATACAGTACAAAACATTTGCTGTTACGTGTTACGGTGTTTGTTTCTATCACGGCACAACCAAACCTTTGCATCGGGAAAATACAAGATTAGAGTAATAGTTATATTTCAAAACCACGTTTCAAAAACTTTACTCACCCCCCCCCCCAGTGGCACAGCGGTATGTCTACCGACTTACAACGCTAGAATCCGGGTTTCGATACCCATGGT
>NW_013712231.1:0-406 GCF_000517525.1 Limulus polyphemus | reverse complement strand
ATAGCAACAGTGAACTATCGAAGAGACGTGTCTTCATAGCAACAGTGAACTATTGAAGAGATGTCTTCATAGCAACAGTGAACTATTGAAGAGATGTCTTCATAGCAACAGTGAACTATTGAAGAGATGTCTTCATAGCAACAGTGAACTATTGAAGAGATGTCTTCATAGCAACAGTGAACTATTGAAGAGATGTCTTCATAGCAACAGTGAACTATTGAAGATATGCGTCTTCATAGCAACAGCGAGTTTAATCTCAAAATTCTGACAAAACAAGGAACTTCAACCCAGAAATGATTAAACACTGTATTTAGACAGAATGTATAACATATACAGAAACAATTCCAAACTGATTACACTGAAAAAGATAAACCAGTGATAAAATTAAACTTTGCTACTAAACATA
>NW_013712230.1:0-406 GCF_000517525.1 Limulus polyphemus | reverse complement strand
GATTAAACCAAATCGGCACTCTGGACTATGTTAAACTACACCGATACATTTGACTATGTTAAATTACAGCGACACACCTGTCTAGTTTAAACTACACCGAAATACCCGAGTAAGTTAAACCACATCGACACACTCGACTATGTAAAAGTACACCGACATACCCGACTAGGTTAAACTACACCGACGTACCCGACTACTTAAACCATGCCGATACACCCGATTAGGTAAACCACATAGACAAATTTGAGTAGTTTAAACTACTCTGACAAACTCGAGTAGGTTAATCTAGATCGACACACCAAAGTAGTTAAACCACACCGATACACACAAGTATATTAAACCAAACCGACACACCCGCCTAGGTTAAAGCAGACCGACACACCCGACTAAGTTAAACAACACCGAG
>NW_013712229.1:0-406 GCF_000517525.1 Limulus polyphemus | reverse complement strand
AAGGTTTACTGGATACAGTCTAACAATATTACAGATTTTCACATTAATGATCTTAATATATTATTTCAAAGCTTCTACCAGTATCAACAACTTTAAATGTTTTTTTTAATTAACATTTTAATACCTTTACATTTTTCACATCAGTAATGGGATTAGAAAGAAATTCCTATATGTCTGTAATTAAAGATTTTCTTGATATTACAATCATTTTAATCTTGACAAAGAATTCATCTGGTATCATCACCAATTTTCTTCCCAAACATTATATCGTCTTAGTTTTTCTAGCATCAGAGCCAATTTTTTTGTTTTTAGTGAATTATATATTATTTACAACACACTGTGACAAGAATCCTTACTAGTTAATTTATGTTTAGTAGAGTTGTTTTGTGAAACACCTTTAAGTATC
>NW_013712228.1:0-406 GCF_000517525.1 Limulus polyphemus | reverse complement strand
TTATTCCTTACTAAATTTACTTGTTGCTATGCCTGTAATGTTGTATTTATGGAAACTATGTACACTATTTGGTTATGTCGTAATGAAGCCCATTTCAGCGGGAGATCGTTCACAACGTTAACTATTTGGAATCGTTGTAAACGACGTATTTACAGAATATACAAGACAGATATATTTCGTGATTCAATTGTATTTACACCGAAGTGGGCTCATTGCGTACCACTAATCAATTAATTATTAATATTATCATTAACTGATTTTGGCAGGTTTTGTAATCTTGTAAAAGGTTCATTTTACTAATCATTATATTGTGTTATTTTATTTATTTTTCTGTTATGAATTTACAATATGTTGTATATCTTTAGTATTTATTTTGATAATAAAAAAAAAAAAAAATAAAAAAAAA
>NW_013712227.1:0-406 GCF_000517525.1 Limulus polyphemus | reverse complement strand
TAGGCTGTGTCCATGGAAATAATAACTAGAGTTGTTGGACAATTTACATAGGCTGTGTCCATAGAAATAACAACTAGAGTTGTTGGATAATTTACATAAGCTGTGTCTACGGGAATAACAACTAGAACTGTTGGACAGTTTACATAGGTTGTGTCTACGGGAATAACAACTAGAGTTGTTGGACAATTTACATAGGCTGTGTCTATGGGAATAACAACTAGAGTTGTTAGACAATTTACATAGGCTGTGTCCATGGAAATAACAACTAGAACTGTTGGACAATTTTCATAGGCTGTGTCCATAGAAATAACAACTAGAGTTGTTGGACAATTTACATATGCTGTGTCTACGGGAATAACAACTGGAGTTGTTGGACAATTTACGTAGGCTGTGTTTACGGGAATAG
>NW_013712226.1:0-406 GCF_000517525.1 Limulus polyphemus | reverse complement strand
ACGTTTCAGGGTAATAGTGTTTTATAGCTATGCATTTCCTATGCTCATACAGCAAATTAAAACGACAAAATAGATAGTAAAGATGATTAAGCAACACGTGCACCATAGACTTTGTAACTTGTGGAATTACAAAATGGTTAAAATAGAAGTGTATTAGGTGTGAAATACTTCTATTATGGTGGTTTATACGACACGCACTCTGACCAAATGTTAAACACTCTTGGACTTTAAATAACAATTGGAATATTTTGGGTTTCGTAAAACTTTAGAAGTTATGATTTTTGTTTCAAGCCTAAATATTAACAATTCATTTCCAGAAGCTAATTACAACACACAACGTTAGCTTTACACTAGAGGGACAAAGATTCTATGAACAATCCGGATTTTGTTAAATCAGTTCATGAAC
>NW_013712225.1:0-406 GCF_000517525.1 Limulus polyphemus | reverse complement strand
GTCTCTGAATATTACATATATTATAACATGTGTGAATGGTGAATCAGTTGGTGTCTATGAATATTACATATATTATAACATGTGTGAATGGTGAATCAGTTGGTGTCTATGAATATTACATATAATATAACCTGTGTGTGAATGGTGAATCAGTTCGTGTCTATGAATATTACGTATATTATAATATGTGTGTGAATGATGAATCAGTTGGTGTCTATGAATACTACATATATTATAACCTGTGTGAATGGTGAATCAGTTGGTGTCTATGAATACTACATATATTATAACCTGTGTGTGAATGGTGAATCAGTTGGTGTCTATGAATACTACATATATTATAACCTGTGTGTGAATGGTGAATCAGTTGGTGTCTATGAATACTACATATATTATAACCTGTGTG
>NW_013712224.1:0-406 GCF_000517525.1 Limulus polyphemus | reverse complement strand
TGGTGAAGTAAAACAGGCTCAAAATACCATAGATATGAGTATATATTACTATATGGTGAAGTAAAACGGGCTCCAAATACCATATATATGAGTATATATTAGTACATGGTGAAGTAAAACGGACTCAAACACCATAGATATGAGTATATATATATATTATTATATGGTGAAGTAACACGGGCTCAAAAATACCATAGATATGAGTATATATTACTACATGGTGAAGTAAAACGGACTCAAAATACCATAGATATGAGCATATGTTACTATATGGTGAAGTAAAACGGACTCAAAATACCATAGATATGAGCATATATTACTATATGGTGAAGTAAAACGGGCTAAATATGCCATAGATATGAGTATATATTACTATATGGTCAAGTATAACGGGCTCAAAATACAA
>NW_013712223.1:0-406 GCF_000517525.1 Limulus polyphemus | reverse complement strand
ACAGCAGATATCCCAGTGAAGCTTTGCTTAAACAAACATCTTTCTATTTTGAATCCAGCTGAAATAGAATCAATCCCCTTGTCATCCAAGTTGCGCAAAAACCCTATACACCTAATGGAGAAGCAAAAATAAGTGGTCTGAAGGGCAGGGAAACGAAACAATCTTTAATAATTTTCATTTTCGATGTTTTTTAGGAACTTTGAGCTATTATTGATGGTTTGTAGCTTATTTTTGGTATTTTGTGGTTATCTTTTACGTTTTTGAAATTCGTTTACCTTTAAGTAGTACAGAAGCCCCATGGATACACTACTTAAATTTATCTTAATGCTATTTTTTCTTACTTCTTTACAATTAATACAGGGCGACAATAACCTAAATAAAAAGAAATGAAATAAGCATATTAGAG
>NW_013712222.1:0-406 GCF_000517525.1 Limulus polyphemus | reverse complement strand
AAATGACTAGTATCGCTGAAGATCCTTGGGAAGAATTTCTACCGGAAATTTAACAAACAAGCAGATACATAAGAAATTGCTGTCAGATAATGGGAAGGAAAAGAAAATGTAAACGAGAAGTGGCAAATCAAAATACATCTTAGAAGATTTGACGAAAGCAAAGAAACAAAATGTATTCTCTTTTGTTGTTCGTCTTCTTTCTTTTTTCTTCTCTTTTCTAGTTTATCTTTTCTAGTTTATTTTTCATTACTTTCCACTCTATCTTTTTCTCTCTCATCTTGTTTCTTTTCTTTCTCAACTAAGAACTGTTATATTCTCTTATCTTGTTTATTTTCTATTAAACAAGAAGAACGAATAAATAAACATTCTCTCCTTTGCAGTAGTTGTAGGATATAAAGAAAACAAA
>NW_013712221.1:0-406 GCF_000517525.1 Limulus polyphemus | reverse complement strand
CCATATATATATATATATATATACAAAATTGGGGAAAATAGGTACAATTGTATCGTGTTTCGTCAATTCTGTGATCATGAAGTAGTTTCTCCAAATACCAACAGTTGCAAGTATCAATTATATATATATATATCACAACACTATGAAGTTTAATACTTGTATCCATAAGTGGGAACTTTATGTGGTATATGTATATATATATTTGTGTGTTTATATATATATATATATATTTATTTATTTAAGATATTATTTCCTGTTTTCGATATATACATATAATACAACCTACAATTTATTTATTGTACGTGTAGATGAACGCGCCAACAAAGTTCTGATATAACAATGTAAAACTATACCATTTGTACAAAATATATTATTTTAAAGGGAAAATGTCTGCGGTTATAGCTCC
>NW_013712220.1:0-406 GCF_000517525.1 Limulus polyphemus | reverse complement strand
ATTTATTTTCATTATAAAGCATATTCACCGTGAACAGTAAAAACAGCCTGATACTAGTGTTGTATGTTGAAAATCATTGTTAATAAGGTCCTGAAATATCCTCAACTACTCCTATGGAATAACTGTTTCAAGTGCATTATTAGTGTCAGGAGTTTTGACACTGTGACCTATCTCCCAAGATGATTTGATTCATGCTTGGTTTAATTAAAATTAGGTGAGTTTGTGGGACCCCTCCAATTTGATCAATTCTCCCCCCCCCCCTCCTTATTTTTTTCAACACAGATATCAGTTAGTTTAACATCTTTGAGATGGGCCTTATCCAAATATTTCTAGGATGTTTGCCATATTTATGGGATGGATTTGGTTCCATATTCTCTCAAGGTGTGTTACCTGACTGCTGGGAGAA
>NW_013712219.1:0-406 GCF_000517525.1 Limulus polyphemus | reverse complement strand
AAGCAAACAATCATATAATTATGAAAGGCAATTTGATACCTCTTGAAACGTCCAGTGCTAATCCATCCTTTTCATTGTTGTTCTTTCGATATAGGAATTGATAAATTCGAAACTTAGTTTGCATTTTTGTCCATGCCACTTTATCCCTCGAAAAGAGCTTAAACCAGAATGTAAGGTTTTGTAATAACAATAATAATAAAAAAAACTCTTCTTTTTATTGGAATTTGGGTATAGTTATATGAAATAGCTTCAATCCAACAGTGTTCTGCAAATGTTAAAAACTGAAAAACATTTTAATTCCATACCTATTAGTAAAACTTCTAACTTTGTTCTTATGTTTCCAACTTGTATACACAGCGTGGTCACAAGTAAATCAGACACCATCTTTTCAGAAAAAAAATGAACA
>NW_013712218.1:0-406 GCF_000517525.1 Limulus polyphemus | reverse complement strand
TTGAAGGGATTATGATAGTGAAATGTGTATTGAAGAGATTATGATAGTGAAATGTGTGTTGAAGGGATTATGATAGTGAAATGTGTGCTGAAGGGATTATGATAGTGAAATGTGTGTTGAAGGGATTATGATATTGAAATGTGTGTTGAATGGATTATGATAATGAAACGTGTGTTGAAGGGATTATGATAGTGAAATGTGTGTTGAATGGATTATGATAGTAAAATGTGTATTGAAGGGATTACGATAGTGAAATGTGTGTTGAAGGGATTATGATAATGAAATGTGTGTTGAATGGATTATGATAGTGAAATATGTGTTGAATGGATTATGATAGTAAAATGTGTGTTAAAGAGATTATGATAGTGAAATGTGTATTGAAGGGATTATGATAGTGAAATGTGTA
>NW_013712217.1:0-406 GCF_000517525.1 Limulus polyphemus | reverse complement strand
TTAACAGCTTGGGTCCCAAGGCATTTCTACTCTCAAGTTAATGACAGCTTGAGTACGTAATTAGGGGAATACCTAGTGCCATAACACTGCTCCGTTTAATCTAAAGATCCCTTAGTCAACATGTAGTATATTAAGTAATGAGCTGTTTTGAAATAGTATTTAGTGTATTGTTAATTCAAATTCTGATTAGACTATTTTTGGGTTAAAGTAGCCAGTCAGGAAGGTAGTTGTTTACATCTGTCCAGTTGCCTTTAGTTAGGAATATAACCCACATTCAAAAAAACTTAAAATGAAAAAAAAATTTGTTGATTATCAATATTAAAATGACAAACCGTGGACTCAGCTTGGAGTAAAGTGAAATTAGTTAAAGCAATTTATATTAAATGCTGTTAACCCTCTTGCTACA
>NW_013712216.1:0-406 GCF_000517525.1 Limulus polyphemus | reverse complement strand
TACAACAGAATTAGATAACTATGAAGGTGGGTAAACTACTTCTGACAAAAGGAGAGAAACCCACATCAACCATATGTAATTTATTGTATAACTATAAGGAATATACGCTGTCCATCCTTTAACAATTCTATTGCATATGGAAATATTTGTACATAACGTGGCTCTTTATTTGAGTTGCTTTTGTAAAAATAAAATAATAAAACCAGTATTTGAATATTTACCCTTTTTATTGGGAATCGAACCCCCGATTTTAGCGTTGTAAATTCGTAGACTTACCGCTGTCCCACCGGCGGACTTTTCAGAAAGAGTTAGGTTTATTTAACTCGTAACTTATTAAACAATCGAGTTTGAAAGATGAGTTGTCTTTTGAAATTAAATTAGAATAACACACAATTGAAATGGTGTG
>NW_013712215.1:0-406 GCF_000517525.1 Limulus polyphemus | reverse complement strand
GATAATATAATAATACAGTTTACAGTTGCTATGTAAGTAAATATATAAAAGTAGGGGTGCACCTCAACTTGCTAATAGTTTAACTGATGTATCCTAGAGTATAAAGTCTTATTATATCCAGATTGAGAGGAACAGCTCAGCCGATAGACCCAGAGACATTTGCTTTATGTCACCAAGGTTTGCAAAAAATGATTTTCTGAAATTATGTACATCTTATTTGATGTTTTAATAAGTCAACATTAATCCTGACGCTTCGTCTAGATATTGTTTCTTTATTTTTTATTTAGTCAACATTAAGATTGACGTTTCGTTCGGATACTGGTTCTTCATATTTTAATGAGTCAACATTAAACCTGACATCTCGTCCAGATATCGTTTCTATATAGTTACACTATCATGTCTATAA
>NW_013712214.1:0-406 GCF_000517525.1 Limulus polyphemus | reverse complement strand
CATACTGCTTATCATTACCAAATAACTATATCTGTTGACATACTGCTATCATTACCTAATGATAGCAGTATGTTAACAGATATAGTTATTTGGTAATGATAGCAGTATATTAACAGATATAGTTATTTGGTAATGATAGCAGTATGTCAACAGCTATAGTTATTTAGTAATGATAGCAGTATGTCAACAGATATAGTTATTTTTATTTGGTAAAGATAGCAGTATGTCAACAGATATAGTTATTTGGCTATATCTGTTGACATACTGCTATCATTACTGAATAACTATATCTGTTGAACATACTGCTATCATTACGATATAGTTATTTGGTAATGATGGCAGTATGTCAACAGATATAGTTATTTTGTTGACATACTGCTATCATTACCAAATAACTATATATGTT
>NW_013712213.1:0-406 GCF_000517525.1 Limulus polyphemus | reverse complement strand
ACTTTTGAACACTTTCCCAGTGTATACTGATTACCTTAGCACTGAAAACAGGTATTATATAGGAAATTGCAAAAGGCAATGGAATTTCACCAAAATCTTGAAATACGGGAAGAAATCCTTTTAAAATTAAGTTTTCTCTGCAAGAGGAGAACCAATGAGTATGATGCCTGATATAGTCAATAATTTCACCCCGCCACAGCTAGTATAGAACATATCTATTCAGATCTATTCACTTAACATTTTTCTAAATTTCCTTGCAGTTTCTGCATGTAGTTAATCACATCTCAACGTCGTAAACATGAACTAATTCCTTTACACAGGTAAAGGTTACACACTTCAAACTGTTTTTAACTCTAAAGCTAAGTTGTATGTGTGTCTATACGGATTGCTTGGAAAGTAGCCATTT
>NW_013712212.1:0-406 GCF_000517525.1 Limulus polyphemus | reverse complement strand
GTGCAGTGGCTGGCCGTAGTTTGGTGACCCCTGCTCTAATCCAATCTGAATCGCGGTGTTGAGAATAGAGCAATCCGATTGCGGTGTTTGTTGGAGAAAGCGTGTATGTTATTAGAGTAGTGAATCCTATTAACATTCCAAAGACAGGTGTGGTCGCAATCCAGGTTGTTACAGATTGACTTCGATTGAGAGTAACAGATAGGAAATATGCCACGAAATAGCGGACGTGTTAGTAGTCATACTGAGAGAGGGGTGAAGGATGTGGACGTCCCTCGCCGATATGTGAATGGGTCGGCTACTTCTTGCACTGTTGGTGTGTCGCAAGACATGGATTTCGATAGGAATTGTGCTAGTAAACGAGTACGAACAGTTTCCGGTTCAAGTGTCGAATCTGTCGGACACAAAA
>NW_013712211.1:0-406 GCF_000517525.1 Limulus polyphemus | reverse complement strand
TGCTACGTCCACCGAGGGGAATCAAACCCCGTATTTTCATGTTGTAAGTCCGTAAACTTACCACTGACACACTCTGGACGTAAAGATTGAATAAGAATTAAGAATTTTAATAGTGAATATAATGATGGGAAAACTGTGAAGATTTATTGAACATTCAATGAAAAAATACTTTCACTGTTCTACACTTGAAGTAAATTAAATACTGTACATATACTTCATAACTTAGATTATTATAATGTAATCATCTGGATGTTTATACAAAGAGAAATACTCACTTCAGAGTAGTAGAAATAAACATTAACCAGTAAGGTGACCGTGCCAAATCATATCACAATAGTAACCAGTAAGGTAACAATGCATAATAATACCACAATAATAACCAGCCAAGTGACCATGTGAAATCATA
>NW_013712210.1:0-406 GCF_000517525.1 Limulus polyphemus | reverse complement strand
GTTTCTAGGATTGTAGAAACCGATTAATTAATACCATAAAAATAGTATATATTCATATCCGTATAAACAGCTCGACAGTTTTAACTTCTAGAATTTCAAACAACAAGTATCGTTTTTTTAACAATGTAAATTTTAATTAATTAAGAACACGAACTTATATTTAATCGTATTCTCACTCAAATATTCCAAATATTCAGATTAAGTATTTCATAAAGTGCTGTAAATATTTTTATCATACATCTGAGTACACAGGTTTGTTCACATGTAAATTGTTTGTTTTTTAAAAGCTGCTTAATGAGCTATCTGTGCTCTTGCCAATCACGGGTATTGAAACTCGATTTTTAGCGTTATAAGCCTCTAGTCTTGTTGCAAAGCCACTGGAAGCTTGTATGTGTGTATATATACA
>NW_013712209.1:0-406 GCF_000517525.1 Limulus polyphemus | reverse complement strand
GTCATCATTTGACAATAGCCTTCTACCAATAAGGGGGTGACACAACCTCCACACACAATAACTCCCCTATGTACTTCAAATTGGAATATGCAATTTGATGGACAAAACATAGAAATCATCTGGAGGATGGGGCAATCGAGATGTGAAGGAAGGCATTCAACATCTCAACCTTTGTCATCCACAGCCTGGGTGAAAAGGATCACATGAGAGAAAAGAAATTCTCCATCTGAAATTGTGGAATGATCAGAAAATGGTTGAAAGATGATAGATCAATTACCAGATGCCAGTCCCTGGTCTTCTTGGGGACCACAAAAAAAAACAAAAGTAAAAACCTGGAGAAGGATTGTATACCCTCTCGATGGCATGTTTGGCCAAAAGACCCTATACTATATCCTTGATACATTGA
>NW_013712208.1:0-406 GCF_000517525.1 Limulus polyphemus | reverse complement strand
GGTGTACATCATATGGTATGAATCAACTGACATCACTACGGTGTACATCATATGGTATGAATCAACTGACATCACTACGATGTACATCATATGGTATGAATCAATTCATTCTTAATGTCAGGTCTCTTTGAATGTGGAAACCAGTTCATTCTTAATGTCAGGTCTCTTTGAATGTGGAAACCAGTTCATTCTTAATGTCAGGTCTCTTTGAATGTGGAAACCAGTTCATTCTTAATGTCAGGTCTCTTTAATGTGGAAACCAGTTCATTCTTAATGTCAGGTCTCTTTGAATGTGGAAACCAGTTCATTCTTAATGTCAGGTATCTTTGAATTAGTTTCTGGCTTATAAATACATTAATATAAAATATGTAGATAGACCGAGGACTGGATCAAACGGAAAGTAATC
>NW_013712207.1:0-406 GCF_000517525.1 Limulus polyphemus | reverse complement strand
ATTATTTTCCAACAACAAAAAAAATAAAAAGGTAAAAATCAGGTTTTTTACTTTCTAGCTTTGTAAAATTGCTAAAGGGCTAGATCACAGACCCCCAGAGTTCAGGTGTAGCCACTCATGGTTTTGAACTATTTTCAGGGGAGCAAAAGTCTGTCTCAATGAACCGAAAATACGAATGACTTTTACTTTTTTAAATCGCCCATAGCTGAAAACGCAGAGTGCATTCAGTAGCATCATTTTTCGAACCTTGGTCCCTACGACCCAAGTTAAGTAATCTAGGCCACACCCGACCTCACTATCGATGTTTCGATAATGCAGTGTCCGATCTTCAGGACATGATGTTCAATGCATGTTCAGTGTCCTTGTTTTAAAACTTTTAAAGATATTTATATATTCTGTTGTTGTC
>NW_013712206.1:0-406 GCF_000517525.1 Limulus polyphemus | reverse complement strand
GACTCCTAATTACGTGTAAATACTCTTTAGTTACTATAAAATAAAGATTGCAAGCTGTAATCTTATTCCTTTTTTACATTTTTAACAAAACCAACTTCATGTACACCAATATAATAACTTATTTTTAATCTGACTCCTTATTACGTGTAAATACTCTTTGTATACTACAAAATAAAGAATGTAAGCTGTAAATATTTATTTCTTCATAAGATTAACACAACGATGTTGATGTACACTAACATAATATCTAGTTATTTAATGTGACTCATAATTACCTGTAAATACTCTTTGTTTAATCTAAAATAAAGAATAATAGCTGTAATATTGTTCATTCTTCACCAGTTTAATACTACGATGTTCATGTACACTAACATAATATCTAGTTATTTAATGTGACTCATAATTA
>NW_013712205.1:0-406 GCF_000517525.1 Limulus polyphemus | reverse complement strand
TGACTAAGTTGACTCTAATGGTAATAGCACAGTGCTGGAACTTGAGGGACTAAATTGACTCTAATGGTGTTAGCACAGTGCTGGGACTTGGATGACTAAGTTGACTCTAATGGTGATAGCACAGTTGGTGATTTGTGTGACTAAGTTGACTCTAATAGTGATAGCACAGTGCTGGGCTTGGATGATTCAGTTGACTCGAATAGTGAGAGCACAGTGCTGGAACTTGGGGGACTAAATTAACTCTAATAGTGATAGCAGAGTGTGGTGACTTGTGTGACTAAGTCGAATCTCATGGTGATAGCACAGTGCCGGGACTTGTGTGACTAGGTTGACTCTAATAGTGATAGCACAGTGCTGGGGACTTGGGGGACTGAGTTGACTCTAATGATGATAGCACAGTGTGGTG
>NW_013712204.1:0-406 GCF_000517525.1 Limulus polyphemus | reverse complement strand
TTCCAGCTCTATTCCACAGCATGGCCTGGTCAATTTAATACAACCACGTCGTTCCATGGAGAACCTAGTGGACTTTTCCAACATTATTTCAGAAGATGAGTTGATCAGTTAAGGACAAGCGTGTTGTTTTATGGTGACAATTCCAGAGTGTCATGTTTAACTCACTGTCCTCTGGTGATTGTTCGTTGTTGTTTTTAGTTTATTCGTGCTGAGCCGATGTGAAACTTCGAGATTGTTCCAGAGGATCTAAATAGATATAGAATTACTGTCCCACGAACAAGCTGCCATACATCATACCAGGCGGTGCGGTATTCTTTTTGAAACTGATTTACCTACATTTTTATATAAGAATGTTGCAGAAGAGGTTAGAATGGACCACGCCATTCATTCGTAGACTAAAGTATAA
>NW_013712203.1:0-406 GCF_000517525.1 Limulus polyphemus | reverse complement strand
GAGATAATCTTCTTGGCGTGAGTATTATTGAATTCTTCTTGGGTTACAAACGTAACAGAATTGTGAAAATTATTTTATGTTTTTATCAAGAGCTTTTTCTACGGTATTTTTAACCTTAACGGTATGCTTAAGATACGACGGCCCCCAATGAAATTAATAAAAAGTTCAGATAACTCAACGTATTGAATAGTCATCCGTTATATAAGATTGCTGCCCAGAAAGAGGGCAACCAGTAAACAATCCTAGCCGCCTACATAGTTATACTTAACCAAATACCTAGATTGACTGCCACTTATATAAGGTGCTCACAACTGAAAGTATTCAGCGACATACTGTAATTTCTATACGAACCTCTGTGCAGTAACCTTGGCTTGTTTACTTTACCACAGTATATTGCAAATATCTA
>NW_013712202.1:0-406 GCF_000517525.1 Limulus polyphemus | reverse complement strand
TTAATACGTAATGTTTAGTTTGGTTTGTTAATTTAAAAGAACCTTGTAATTTCTTTCTATCATCTAGCTTTAAAGCTAAAAAAATATCGAATTTCGTGTCATGTCGTATTCATGTGATGAAAACCTGTTTAAACATGTCTTTTGTACAAATGTAAGGTCGAACGGTTTTTACCTGATTGTATATGCCTATAAACCTTGTCAGTAAATAACTTTTCAACAACGCTCATATCCGGGGTTCGATTCCCAATGTGGCTTTGCTCTAAAACAAACAAAAACAACAACTTAATTCAAGTTCTGTGAAGTATGTTTTGATTTTACAACTGTCCAAATAATTAAAAAGTCAGAAGATCAGAATAAATAAAATTGGTAACAAATATCTGAAAATATATCATATGAAAAAAATCTA
>NW_013712201.1:0-406 GCF_000517525.1 Limulus polyphemus | reverse complement strand
ATTCCTTAACTTATACATAAACTATAAACACAACATATTCCTTACTCTATACATAAACTATAAACACACCACATTCCTTACTCTATACATAAACTATAAACACACCACATTCCTTAATTTATATATAACTATAAACACACCACATTCCTTAACTTATACATAAACTATAAACACACCACATTCCTTACTTTATATATAACTATAAACACACTACATTCCTTAACTTATACATAACTATAACTATAAACACAACACATTCCTTACCTTATACATAAACTATAAACACACCACATTCCTTAACTTATACATAACTATAAATACACCACATTCCTTAACTTATACATAACTCAAAAACACCACATTCCTTACTTTATATATAACTATAAACACACCACATTCCTTAACT
>NW_013712200.1:0-406 GCF_000517525.1 Limulus polyphemus | reverse complement strand
ATCAAAGAATCATTTCACCTAAGTTTGTGTCACTATTTAGGTCTCGTTTTCACCTAATTTCGTGTCACTATCTAGCATGTTCATCCACAGATCAAAGAATCATTTCACCTAACTTTGTGACACTATCTAGCATGTACATCCATAGATCAAAGAATCTTTTCACCTAACTTTGTGACACTATCTAGCATGTTCATCCACAGATCAAAGAATCTTTTCACCTAACTTTATGACACTATCTAGTATGTTCATCCACAGATCAAAGAATCTTTTCTCCTAACTTTGTGACACTATCTAGCATGTTCATCCACAGATCAAAGAATCTTTTCACCTAACTTTGTGTCACTATGTAGCATGTTCATCAACAGATCAAAGAATCATTTCACCAAACTTTGTGTCACTATCTAGC
>NW_013712199.1:0-406 GCF_000517525.1 Limulus polyphemus | reverse complement strand
TACCATCAATTGAAACTTTTGGCAAACCAAGCCTTTATAGTAGTAGGTATCGAAAATCGAAATGGTGTAGTGAGTGTAAAACACTTAAATACACCATTTCGATGTAATATTAACTATTCAGTGTAAAGAAGGGTCGTATTAAACTGCATCAGTTCCAACCATGTGCTAACGCCCTGCAAAAGCATACACTGAGAGCAAACAGCAATATGGAGAAGAAGTTTAAACGCCTGTCCTGATCGACCATCTCCCAAGAATCATGGCTGGAAAGTTGAAACGATAGATAGCAACGAAAATGTCGCAGCTGATTGGCTGGATGGGACCCCAGCACCGGACACAGTACTGGAACTCCTGATATGTAACTGTGCAAGATTTTGTTTGTTTGAAGTGAAGCATAAATTTATAGAAT
>NW_013712198.1:0-406 GCF_000517525.1 Limulus polyphemus | reverse complement strand
AGATTTGCTTTTATTAACATAATAATTTACCACATCTGTTGAATCAACGAAGGTTACCTTTAAATAGAACAACTTATCAACAGTGTTGTAGCAATAAGTATTTATTTATATATAAAACAACTTATCAACAGTGTTGTAGCAATAAGTATTTATTTATATATAAAACAACTTATCAACAGTGTTGTAGCAATAAGCATTTATTTATATATAAAACAACTTATCGACAGTATTGTAACAATAATGGTTCATTTCTCTACATATTAAGTTACTAACAATATTGTAGCAATAATGGTTAATTTCTCGGTACAGTAAGTTACTAACAGTATTGTAGCAATAATGGTTCATTTCTCTACATATTAAGTTACTAACAATATTGTAGCAATAATGGTTAATTTCTCGGTACAGT
>NW_013712197.1:0-406 GCF_000517525.1 Limulus polyphemus | reverse complement strand
GGGTTACAGTTAAAAACTGATTGTAGGGTAGAAATGAAGTCGTCCTGGGTTCTAGTTAAAACTGACTCTAGTGTACAGATGGAGTCGTTTTGGGTTCCAGTTAAAACTGATAGTAGTATACAGATAGAGTCGCCCTGTGTTCCAGTTAAAACTGACTGTAGCGTAAAGATGGAATTGTCCTGGCTTCCAGTTAAAAACTGACAGTGGTATACAGATGGAATTGTTCTGTGTTCCAATTAAAACTGACTGTAGTGTAGAGATGAAGTCATCCTAGGTTGCAGCTAAAACTGACTGTAGTGTACAGATGAAATCGTCCTGTGTTCCAGTTAAACTGACTGTTGTGTACAGATGGAGTCGTCCAGTGTTCCAGTTAAAACTGAGTGTAGTGTACAGATGAAGTCGTCCT
>NW_013712196.1:0-406 GCF_000517525.1 Limulus polyphemus | reverse complement strand
GTCGGGGTGTATTAATAAACTTACAGGTAAGTCTTTTACTGTCGGGTTGTATCAATAAACTTACGGTAAGTCTTTTACTGTCGGGGCGTATTAATAAGCTACAATGGTAAGTGTTTTACTGTCGGGGCGTATTAATAAGCTACAGTGGTAAGTGTTTTACTGTCGGGGCGTATTAATAAACTACAGTGGTAAGTGTTTTACTGTGGGGGCGTATTAATAAACTACAGTGGTAAGTGTTTTACTGTGGAGGCGTATTAATAAACTACAGTGGTAAGTGTTTTACTGTGGGGGCGTATTAATAAACTACAGTGGTAAGTGTTTTACGGTGGGGGCGTATCAATAAACTGTACAGGTAAGTGTTTTACGGTGGGGGCTATTAATAAACTACAGTGGTAAGTGTTTTAGT
>NW_013712195.1:0-406 GCF_000517525.1 Limulus polyphemus | reverse complement strand
TTAGTTTTAATACATTGTGAACAAGTAGATGAATATAAAAAACAAACTTAGTTTTTAATACATTGTTAACAAGTAGATCAATATAAAAAACAAACTTAGTTTAAAATACATTGTTAACAAGTAGATCAGTACAAGAAACAAACTTACTTTTTAATACATTGTTAACAAGTAGATGAATATCAGAAACAAGCTTAGTTTTAATACATTGTGAACAAGTAGATGAATATCAGAAACAAACTTAGTTTTAATACACTGTGAACAAGTAGATGAATATCAGAAACAAACTTAGTTTAAAATACATTGTTAACAAGTAGATCAATATCAGAAACAAACTTAGTTTAAAATACATTGTTAACAAGTAGATCAGTACAAGAAACAAACTTACTTTTTAATACATTGTTAACAA
>NW_013712194.1:0-406 GCF_000517525.1 Limulus polyphemus | reverse complement strand
ATCTTGTATGCATGTTTGTCACTTACCATTCAGTAACATAACGTTTCATCTTATTACAATATCGTTAGTGTATTTTGTATGTATGTTTGTCAGTTGATATTCAGTAACATAACATTTCGTCTTATTACAATATTGTTAGTGTGTTTTGTATGTATGTTTGTCAGTTGATATTCAGTAACATAACATTTCGTCTTATTACAATATTGTTAGTGTGTTTTGTATGTAT
Source organism: Limulus polyphemus (assembly GCF_000517525.1). Classification (NCBI taxonomy): domain Eukaryota; kingdom Metazoa; phylum Arthropoda; class Merostomata; order Xiphosura; family Limulidae; genus Limulus; species Limulus polyphemus. Next base: position 180 of record NW_013712194.1, on the reverse strand, counting down.
GTTTGTCAGTTGATATTCAGTAACATAACATTTCGTCTTATTACAATATTGTTAGTGTGTTTTGTATGTATGTTTGTCAGTTGATATTCAGTAACATAACATTTCGTCTTATTACAATATTGTTAGTGTATCTTGTATATATGTTTGTCAGTTGATATCAGTAACATAACGTTCGTCTTA
>NW_013712193.1:0-406 GCF_000517525.1 Limulus polyphemus | reverse complement strand
GTGTTCTCTTCCATAACCACAGTTTAATATTTTCGAATTATATTATTTGTTTCTTGTGCTTTTTTTTTATCCTGTTGTTGTCCAAAATGCTTTGTAAGTTTTCCTTACAGAACACGAAGTATTTCTTTGGATAGAATAGTCGGGTCATCAGTTTTGGAGCTCAGCTCGGTATAAACATAATAGCATCACCTCTAGGATAATACTAACACATCTCCTCATTATTATTATTTAATTACTTCAATGCTACTTACAGTAACTTAGGTAAAATTAAGATCCCAAGAAACTCAGCGGTACACACGAGGACTTACAATGTTATAATGACGAGATGTAATCAGAATTTGAAATTAGCTTTGGACATACGTAAGACAGGTATAAATTAGATACGGCCACTATTACAAACAAATGG
>NW_013712192.1:0-406 GCF_000517525.1 Limulus polyphemus | reverse complement strand
GTTTCCAACTGTTCATGTGACAAAACTCATAGCATGACTAACAGAGAACTGCAGTTTCCATCTTCATTGGGTGGCAGTTACATCAGTAACACTAGATCTGGACACAGTTACACCAATAACATTAGATCTGGACACAATTATATCAATAACACTAGATCTAGACACAATTATATCACTAACACTACACCTTGACAAATTTCACCAATAACACTAGATCCTAACACAGTTACATCAATAACACTAGATCTGGACACAGTTATATGAGTAACACTACATCTGGAAATAGTTACATCACGAACACTAGATCTGGACACAATTACATCAGAAGCTATAGATATGGACACAATTGCATCAATAACACTAGATCTGGACACAGTTACACCAATAACACTAGATCTGGACACAA
>NW_013712191.1:0-406 GCF_000517525.1 Limulus polyphemus | reverse complement strand
TCTGTGTGTGTGTGTGTGTGTGTGTGTGTGTGTGTGTGTGTGTGTTATTGGTCTCGTGCTACGATCTAAACTTTTAACAACAACAACAGGACTTCCAACTGAAAGTTCAATGCAATCGAATCATTAAAAGTTCCAAATCGCCTAACTGGTATACATTAAGTAGAGGCTACATATACAAATCAAATGGACAAACACTAGAAGATGCATATACAAATCAAATGGACAAACACTAGAAGATGCATATACAAATCAAAAAGACAAACACTAGAAGATGCATATACAAATCAAAAAGACAAACACTAGAAGATGCATATACAAATCAAATAGACAAACACTTATTAAGATACATATACAAATCAAATGGACAAACATTAGAAGACACTGTTACGTCTCCGTTTGTTAATTG
>NW_013712190.1:0-406 GCF_000517525.1 Limulus polyphemus | reverse complement strand
GAAGGTTGTGGGACATTAAAACCTCCATATAAATCAGGTATTAAGTGAAGGTTGTAGGACATTAAAACCCCCATATAAATCAGACATTAAGTGAAGGTTGTAGGACATTAAAACCGCCATATAAATCAGGTATTAAGTGAAGGTTGTAGGACATTAAAACCCTCATATAAATCAGGTATTAAGTGAAGGTTGTGGGACATTAAAACCCCATATAAATCAGGTATTAAGTGAAGGTTGTAGGACATTAAAACCCTCATATAAATCAGGTATTAAGTGAAGGTTGTGGGACATTAAAACCCCATATAAATCAGGTATTAAGTGAAGGTTGTGGGACATTAAAACCGCCATATAAATCAGGTATTAAGTGAAGGTTGTAGGACATTAAAACCCCTATATAAATCAGGTA
>NW_013712189.1:0-406 GCF_000517525.1 Limulus polyphemus | reverse complement strand
ATATACAAGTTGTTCGGGTTTTTTCATCTAAAAAAATCAACATTAATTTATTGACGACCTAATATATATATATACACACACACCTTCTTTAATTCAAAAGTATTACACCTATTCACGTAGTACGTGTATAAAAGTCACATTCTGCAGTACTCGAGATACTTATTAAGGAGTAGCGATTTTGTAGATGGGTTTGTCTAGTTTATTGATTGACCCCTCAACAGAAACACACACATCCACATATGCGCGCTTACAGGTAGGTTTATTCGAATCGAATATTGGTTTGTTTCGGATCTACCTGGACTTCTGAACAATTCAAGCTCTATTTTTCCTACAAACCTTCTGGTAAGAGTAAAGAAAGGTAAGTTCACGGTCGACACATACGACGGGACCAAATTTCCTTGTAGAA
>NW_013712188.1:0-406 GCF_000517525.1 Limulus polyphemus | reverse complement strand
GCACTCTAACATGTGAGATATTTGACATGAAAACCATAGTCCAACACTAGGTACCATGTAGCATTCTAACATGTGAGATATTTGACACTAAAACCATAGTTCAGCACTAGCTACCATGTAGCACCCTAACATGTGAGATATTTGACATTAAAACCATAGTTCAACACTAGGTACCATGTAGCACCCTAACATGTGAGATATTTGACATGAAAACCGTAGTTCAGCACTAGCTACCATGTAGCACTCTAACATGTGAGATATTTGACACTAAAACCATAGTTCAGCACAAGCTACCATGTAGCACCGTAACATGTGAGATATTTGACATTAAAACCAGAATTCAACATTAGGTACCATGTAGCACCCGAACATGTGAGATATTTGACATTAAAACCATAGTTCAGTA
>NW_013712187.1:0-406 GCF_000517525.1 Limulus polyphemus | reverse complement strand
ATCATTCGATTTGCCACTTGTCACTAAGTCAATACGGTTTCGGGGAATTCCACGATAAAGATATATGAAACCCAGTCTATCATTCGATTTGCCACTTGTCACTAAGTTAGAACGGTTTCGGGGAATTCCACGATAAAGATATATGAAACCCAGTCTATCATTCGATTTGCCACTTGTCGCTAAGTTAGAACGGTTTCGTGGAATTCCACGATAAAGATATATGAAACCCAGTCTATCTTTCGATTCGCCACTTGTCACTAAGTCAGAACGGTTTCGGGGAATTCCACGATAAGGATATATGAAACCCAGTCTATCATTCGACTTGCCACTTGTCACTAAGTTAGAACGGTTTCGTGGAACTCCACGATAAAGATATATGAAACCCAGTCTATCATTCGATTTGCCA
>NW_013712186.1:0-406 GCF_000517525.1 Limulus polyphemus | reverse complement strand
ATGTCGATGTATTTTAATGTTTTCATCTCTGAATAGATTAATGTCATTGTTTTAGTTTGTGTCGGTGTATTTTACTGTTTTCATTTCTGTATAGATTAATGTCATTGTTTTAGTTTGTGTCGATGTATTTTACTGTTTTCATTTCTGTATAGATTAATGTTATTGTTGTAGTTTGTGTCGATGTATTTTACTGTTTTCATTTCTGTATAGATTAATGTTATTGTTTTAGTTTGTGTCGATGTATTTTACTGTTTTCATTTCTATATAGATTAATGTTATTGTTTTAGTTTGTGTCGATGTATTTTACTGTTTTCATCTCTGTATAGATTAATGTCATTGTTTTAGTTTGTGTCGATGTATTTTACTGTTTTCATCTCTGTATAGATTAATGTTATTGTTTTAGTTT
>NW_013712185.1:0-406 GCF_000517525.1 Limulus polyphemus | reverse complement strand
TGAGATTCAGATGAATCCACCGATTTTTAGGGTTAAAACATCATGTTATCAGAGTCGTTTTAAGTTTGTTTGTTGTTTTTTTTTGGTAAAAATGTATTATTTTACTGTAAGCTTTGTGCACATATGTTTTTATTTTATATTACACCACTGATATATTAAAGTAAGAATTTTCCCGGTGGCTCAGCGGGAAACTTGAGGGTATATAACGCTAAAATTCGGAGCGCAGTCCCAGCGGTGGGCACGGTACAGTTATCCTATTAAGCAGCTTTACTTAACAACAAATAAATATTGCATATTATCAGAGAAAATGTGTAAAACGTGGTTAAACCAAAGCATAAGTAAAGAATACTTTGCTGTTGTTTTTTTTAATTAAAAACAAGCACAAACGTAAACTAATGAGACCCAC
>NW_013712184.1:0-406 GCF_000517525.1 Limulus polyphemus | reverse complement strand
GTGGGATGGGGATTGGAACCCGCGACCGTCAGATTGCGAGTCGAGCGCCCTAACTACCTGGCCATGCCAGGCCTAAATGTTGCTTGTTACGGTCTTTAAACTATAATTTGAAATAATCGAAACTTTTGCTGCTTCCAGTAAAACATTTAGTGGATTTGCTACCTAGGCCTAGAAACTTAGCGTTCATGTAAAATATTGCTCGGAAAATACAATCAATAAATCATATTAGGCCTAGAAATTCAGTAGCACTATTTTTGTAACCTATTCTATCGTAGGGTAGGTTCTTTTGGATTATTTGGTAAAAAGCAAGTCCAGTTAGGTAACGATAAAGAATTAATTTCTTTTTCTGTAAAGGTTTGATAAAGCCACATTTATTTGTAGACCTAATTTCGTAAATTAACTTTTC
>NW_013712183.1:0-406 GCF_000517525.1 Limulus polyphemus | reverse complement strand
AATGTTCTTCTAAGATGAACGGCTGAATTTATATGAATTACAGTACACCTATTCTACTACACATATCTGTCTTGTTCACACAATACAGCACCAATGTTAATTACATTTCCTGACCACTTATATTTAAATCGTCATAAAAAGGACGCTTATCAGTAATTTATTAGTTCTATACATTTCCTGATGTTCCCCAGTGGCACAGCGGTACGTGTGTGGATTTACAACACTAAATACCACTGTGGAAATATACTGACATCATTACCGTTCACATTTCAAACAACCTTTAACTAAGAAGAGAGGAGGTGAAACAGCATTCACCTTGGTCACAGTCTGACATGTCTGTTATTACTTTTGTACTGCAGAATCACTGTTGTATCTGTGTGACCACGTAGGAGCCTTTGTAATTCTG
>NW_013712182.1:0-406 GCF_000517525.1 Limulus polyphemus | reverse complement strand
CAAGCCGTCTCCAACCATTATTATTCTCAAAAGTGGGTTCCTCGTCATCGAACTTGAAATAACTTAAATGTCAATTTCTCTGAGTACTTAGAAAGGTGAATGGTAATTGAGAAAATAGACGAGTCAGGCCACTGCTTGGTAGGTTTATGTAAAAATAGATGTTTAACTACGTAGGTAGGTGGCAGACTACATACCTGAGAATGGATACTACATTAAATCTAAGCAGCTGTATATTATAAAAAGTTTATAATAATAAAGCAGTTCATTAAAATGATGATAACTTGTTCCACACATTAAAAGAAAAACAATTTTTATCAACTGATCCACAGCTTAAGTTGTCAATGATACTGTGAAGCACTGCTTTATTGACAAATACGTATGACAAAATTTCTAGGTAGACAGACAT
>NW_013712181.1:0-406 GCF_000517525.1 Limulus polyphemus | reverse complement strand
ACCACCATGATATGTAAAAGTAAGAAGAGGAGTATATACTATATTTTATGTATAACTAATTCACTTTTCAGATCTTCATTTCTTCACTAGCTGGGCTTTTTTTTCTGTCCCGGCTAGTGAAAATGGGTTTTCTCGGGGCACTCCTATTCCCCCCCCCCCACACCAAACTCTTAGGCATTGGATCTCTAGATCCAAGCCATGGAACTTGGGGTTGTTGATCCCCGCCAGACCCTACAAAGGCCCGTTTGCTTCGGTTTATTTCAATACTTTGTCAACAATCGTTCTCGAATTGTTTCTTCTGCAATAAACAACCTGCCTCTGCTACTCCTTCACTTCCACCCACTTACCTCAATATTACCACCAGTGTATGTGTGTATATATGTATATGCATATAAATGTATATATA
>NW_013712180.1:0-406 GCF_000517525.1 Limulus polyphemus | reverse complement strand
TTGATGTGATTTTAGTTACATGGGGGACTATTCTGATACGTGATTGATGTGATTTCAGTTACATGGAGGACTATTCTGATACATGATTGATGTGAGTTTAGTTACATGAAGGACTATTCTGATACGTGATTGACTATTCTGATACGTGATTGATGTGATTTTAGTTACATGGGGGACTATTCTGATATGTGATTGATATGATTTCAGCTACATGGGGGACTATTCTGATATGTGATTGATGTGATTTCAAATGGAGGACTATTCTGATACGTGATTGATGTGATTTTAGTTACATGGGGGACTATTCTGATACGTGATTGATGTGATTTCAGTTACATGGAGGACTATTCTGATACATGATTGATGTGAGTTTAGTTACATGAAGGACTATTCTGATACGTGATTG
>NW_013712179.1:0-406 GCF_000517525.1 Limulus polyphemus | reverse complement strand
TTTGTCTTCAAAATAAGGGTCCGTCTTATAATCCGAAAAATACGGTGATTTCAAATTAATTTTGGAAGACTCTGATACTAGCTTTTAAACATAGGTTCTTCAAACAATATAAAAGCGACGCAAATCAGAATTGTTGGTTTTCCCATATTCAACAGAGCTACATGTTTTGCTGTTGCTTTGTTGTTGTTTTTCAGGGAAAAGCTGTAAAATGGACTATCTGTACTGTGCCCATGGGCGTCCACAGGGGGGTGGGGGTGGCAAAGTAGTGTGAAATTGCGAAGTGAATAAAAACGCCCATGACTGTGCCCACCGCGTTTTATCATTATATGCCATATACCTATTAGCAAAGTTACCTAGAAAAAAGCACTGACCCAAAACGTTGTGGAAATATCAGTATTTTACGTTA
>NW_013712178.1:0-406 GCF_000517525.1 Limulus polyphemus | reverse complement strand
AATGTTTTTTAAATTGTGTACCAGTTTAACATTGAATATTGATTTTAACTTTATACACAAATGCCAAAATACTATAATTATAAAATTTATTACTAGAAAGGTCATTATGAAGAATTCGATGTATTATTAAATCGAGTATAATTTCTATCTTGTTAATGTCTCCATACAAGTTGTTAATACTAAATGCTGTTAAATATAAAAATTAAAAAGAGAGAGAGGGGGAAAACAGTGCTATTTGTTGTAGATTATTAACGATAAACGTCTAAATGTACTTATTTTACTCGAAATAAAGGACGTATAGTTAATTTTAACACAGATCATATGGTACTTTCTTTTATATTTCTCTGTATTTCGTGAATTATCAAGATAATTATCATCCATATGAAAATTTACTTTTATCATCAGT
>NW_013712177.1:0-406 GCF_000517525.1 Limulus polyphemus | reverse complement strand
AGAGGTTAATCAGCTACAAGATTCTGTTGTAACTCTTGTATGTTACTTCTACCAATAAGATTGAGTCGGGCGTGGCCTAGAAATTAGCGTGCCCGAACCATGTATCTAATGATTTATGGTTCGCAACCCGTAACCACAAAAACACATTCCGTACTTTGAGTCCGTGGGACGATGAAATTCCGCTATTCCACCAAACAAGAGTAGCCTGTGAGTTGATGGCGGGTGCTGTTGATTGATTGCATTCTCTCTAGTTTGTTAGTTCAAAATTGGGAGCTATGCGTAGTTAGCCCTTACATAGCCTCGCGTGAAATTCTCAGACCAACAAACCAGTAAGAAACGTTGTCTTATTGGTCCAAAACATTACATATTTAACAAGAAGATTAAAACTGAAAAGGGTCTTCGTCCC
>NW_013712176.1:0-406 GCF_000517525.1 Limulus polyphemus | reverse complement strand
ACTGTGTATTATAATGTTTAAGGATGCTACACTGTGTATTATAATGTTCAAAGATGCTACACTATATATTATAATGTTTAAAGATGCTACACTATGTATTATAATGTTTAAGGATGCTACACTATGTATTATAATGTTCAAAGATGCTACACTATGTATTATAATGTTCAAAGATGCTACACTATATATTATAACGTTTAAAGATGCTACACTATGTATTATAATGTTTAAGGATGCTACACTATGTATTATAATGTTCAAAGATGCTACACTATATATTATAATGTTTAAAGATGCTACACTATGTATTATAATGTTCCAAGATGCTACACTATTTATTATAATGTTTAAAGATGCTACACTGTGTATTATAATGTTCAAAGATGCTACACTATATATTATAATG
>NW_013712175.1:0-406 GCF_000517525.1 Limulus polyphemus | reverse complement strand
TTTTTTACATAGTAAGTTTATCTACAATCTATGATATTTCCATATAAATTGATTGTATTTTAGCTCATTTGTGGCACAGTGCAGCGGTGGGCCGGATGAACTGGCCTCGCGAGCCGTAGTTTGGTAACCCCTGCTCTAAAAAAAAAGCACACACGGCCGGATAGTACGTGGCATGATTTTTGATTGGAATGTAACCGGGCATGAGCTCGGCCTTATGCAGAGGAGATAACTCACAATGATTCCTGGTTCTAAATATTATTTTGTAAAGACAGTTAAAGTGTTACACTTATTTTCTCTATCTCCACAACTATCATGTATTTATAATATAGCTTACAATAAAAGAGCAAAACTCACCATTAAAACTCGCAGCCTTCTCTTCCTAACAAATACATTAGGACATTAAAGT
>NW_013712174.1:0-406 GCF_000517525.1 Limulus polyphemus | reverse complement strand
AACATTTAACGGAGGATCATTCAATTACATAACAAGTGAAAGGAGTAATTACTCAAGTCAATAGATCAAGATTCCTTTATCAAGTAGTCACTTTACTGACTGCAAGGCAAATCAAAATACCAGAAGACGTAGAATACACACAACATTTAACGGAGGATCATTCAATTACATAACATGTGAAAGGAGTAATTACTCAAGTCAATAGATCAAGATTCCTTTATCAAGTAGTCACTTTACTGACTGCAAGGCAAATCAAAATACCAGAGGACGTAGAATACACACAATATATGTCAATTTTCTTATTTAACGAAAGGTAAAGGGCATAAAAAAATCCAATTAGTCTTTTATTTATTGCGCCCACCCCGTAACGTGTATGGAACAAATCTAAAGTATTGAAATAAAAAAA
>NW_013712173.1:0-406 GCF_000517525.1 Limulus polyphemus | reverse complement strand
AATAAAAAAGACAGTACTTTTGTTGTATATTTATAACTGTGTACAATTATTCAAACAAAAGTAATATTTATATTTAGTGCTCGAAGTGGGGGTACGCTCGCGCATAAAATGGTGATAAGAGGTTTTCATTGTTTGGAATTCCTAATCATGATGCACAAGAAGTGGGGGTACGCAAAATGTCAAATAAGAGAAATGAGGGTATGCGAACCCCCGCGTTTCTCTCCACTTCGAGAACTGTTTATATATATTTTTTAAATTTTGCACAGTTTTTACCAATTATTGTACGTGCAAACACATTTGCTCCAAATCAAATTTAGTGGAATATCTTTTGGTATTAATCAAACATTACCGTTTGTTCTCTCTCAGTAATACAACCAAACGTTAAATAATATCATAACACCAGAAA
>NW_013712172.1:0-406 GCF_000517525.1 Limulus polyphemus | reverse complement strand
AGACTTTATTGAATTGTAATTTTGCGATTGTAATTCTGTATATAAATAAGTCTTTTCAAATAAAACATGTCTAAAACATATCTTTAAATAAACCTTAGTTTCTTTTAAAGTGATTATTATACGAATGTAACAAAATTCAATATCCTGTGCATTAAATTTTGTTGTAGGTTGGCAAGAAAATAACAATGAGATGAAGAATTACAAAAGGGCAGTCTTGAGCGGATTTTCTTGTACATCTAACACAGTGCTTTTCTGTGCATTTTCTTATATGTGTATAGCTTTAGCAGACAATAGTAAAGGTGTTAAACTGTTGTTTGAACACAATCTTTACTATTTAAGGTGCTTTTTGCCCGAACGTTATATTAGGGTTTTCTGCAATTCTTTTCGATCTTGTTTGTTTGTTTTT
>NW_013712171.1:0-406 GCF_000517525.1 Limulus polyphemus | reverse complement strand
CCCCCTAATATCATTCAAGTATTGTCAGATTTGTAAAGTGAAATAATTCAAATTTACAGAATAAACAATATTTCCTGGTGTCCTACGAGATCTGGTTGGAACGCAATTCCTGAACTATCTGTAAACAGGAACTCTCACAGTAACATGCGATCCCTAGATATTCCAATATATATCTGTAGTCTGTTTGTGATAGTAATGTGTGATTCCTGGATGATCCTGTATCCATCTGTAGTCTGTTTGTGATAGTAATGTTGATTCCTGGATATTCCAGTATCCACGTGTAGTCTGTTTGTGACAGTAATGTCTGATTCCTGGATATTCCAGTATCCACGTGTAGTCTGTTTGTGACAGTAATGTGTGATTTCTGAATACTCCAGTATTCATCTGTAGTCTGTTTGTGATAGTA
>NW_013712170.1:0-406 GCF_000517525.1 Limulus polyphemus | reverse complement strand
CTTTATCCATGCTATATCAGTAGCATTTATATAGTCTTTATCCATGCTATATCAGTAGCATTTATATAGACTATATAAATGCTACTGATATAGCATGGATAAAGACTTTATCCATGCTATATCAGTAGCATTTATAGTCTTACAACTATAAATTTAATGTTGTAGGATATTAGAATGGATGTAAATTGTTTCATTACAACCATGTTGTAGGATATTAGAATGGATGTAGTGATGGTTGTAAATTGTTTCATTACAACCGTGTTGTAGGATATTAGAATGGATGTAGTGATGGTTGTAAATTATTTCATTACAACCGTGTTGTATTTTATTATGGTTGATGTAGTGATGGTTGTAAATTGTTTCATTACAACCATGTTGTAGGATACTACAATGGATGTAGTGATGG
>NW_013712169.1:0-406 GCF_000517525.1 Limulus polyphemus | reverse complement strand
ACCTGTTCAAAATTAGGAACGGTTATCATTCCTTGTATAACAAAAGTTGGAAACAAATCACCTGATAAATTATTAGTTTTCTATCTTTTGATATTTCTACAGAAACGAAAACAAATAACACTCAAGAAGAAAACTATATAGACGAAATAACTTTTGGTTCTTGTAATTTGCTTGCGTGAAATTCAAAGTATACTGAATGAATAAAAATGTGTTGATGGCGCTTCAAACAATCTAGAAAACCTTAAGAACATTGTGTGAAATTAAAAGGAACTCTAACAACGTCGAGTGAATTTAGAGAAACATATTGCCAGCACAGTTTCTAATAAATATTAACAACAATAGCATCGCGAACGTAGTTTGTAAATACAGCACAGTTTCTAATAAATAATAACAACAATAGCATTAG
>NW_013712168.1:0-407 GCF_000517525.1 Limulus polyphemus | reverse complement strand
ATCGGTAACAGGAAATATTGCCTAGCCTAAGCCACTTAATCTGTAACAAAAATATTGCCTAGCCTAGGTCACTTAACCTGTAACAAAAAATATCTCCCACTTTTAATAAGCTTGAGTACTTCAACATTAACAAAACAATAGAAAGTAGAAAGTCGCACATTGTACAAATGAGTTAAATTTAGATCTACTAGATACGGTAAGGTTGTTCGTACTTTACAATAAATTTGACCACATCGTACACGCGTTTTTCTGTAGTAAATAGTTAACATATGAGAAGCTATATTTGTGATAGGTTACACATCTTATTCCAACGAAATATAGTAGTCTCTTCAATAAGATGGTAACCTTTCAACAACAAAACCGTTGCGGACGTTATGAAAATTAATATACAATGTTGGATAGTGAAC
>NW_013712167.1:0-407 GCF_000517525.1 Limulus polyphemus | reverse complement strand
TCTTATATTTGGATGTTCTGTTGAACTAATTTTAAAATCGTTTGCTTTCTTTTTTGACACAAAGCAACTAGACTATCTTACGATGCTTTAAAATCTAATATGGAAGTGAATTTTAATTCTTCGGAAAATGAAAAGTAAGAAAATACACTTCGTATTTTATTAACTTTTATCGATTCTTGTTGAGTCTGATTTCATTGTAATACCGTCTTTAATGCCTGACGAAGGGCGTCTGTCCGAAACGTCGCACAGAATAAATTAGAAAATGTATTCATTTAGATGCGTCAATTTATTTTTTATTATCTTTTATTCAAGTTTTTTCTTCTCACGTCTTGCCTAACAACACTCATTCTTAGTCCTTGTTATTAGTCTTTTGGCGAATTATGACACGTAGTTCAAGCTCACGTAAT
>NW_013712166.1:0-407 GCF_000517525.1 Limulus polyphemus | reverse complement strand
CATTCTTACATCTACCTGGGATTTCAACAGTGAAACACACTAAACATTCTTACATACACCTGGGATTTCAACAGTAAAACACCCTAAACATTCTTACATCTACCTGGGATTTCAACAGTGAAACACACTAAACATTCTTACATGTACCTGGGATTTCAACAGTAAAACACACTAAACATTCTCACACCCACCTGGGATTTCAACAGTAAAACACCCTAAACATTCTTACATCCACCTGGGATTTCAACAGTGAAACACCGTAAAAATTCTTACATCCACCTGGGATTTCAACAGTAAAACACCCTAAACATTCTTACATCTACCTGGGATTTCAACAGTGAAACACACTAAACATTCTTACATCTACCTGGGATTTCAACAGTAAAACACACTAAACATTCTTACAT
>NW_013712165.1:0-407 GCF_000517525.1 Limulus polyphemus | reverse complement strand
CAACCAAGCAGGACCAGGAACAAACAACCAATCATAACACATCCATCTCAGTCCATCTGGATACTACGTAAGACATGCAGTTGCTTCACAAATTGACCTGAATACAAAAGGCAGAAGGCTTTTGAAACGTTATCCCCTACACTTGAGCTGCATAAATAGATTGTATAGTCACCAATATATTTTTACAAGTGTTTCACTAATAGGCAGTTTCCACTCATTCCACAGTCAACTCAATATCTTGTATTGAATGTAAGATGTCAGTGTGTGACTGTATATACCCTCAATGAGGAAAGAATATTTAAAGAAACAAAAATAAACATCATTAATTACATACCTGACAGGTATTCTGATTTTTAAGTATTGTACAAAAATATGCTGTTAAATTCTGTTAAAACAGAGTTGTATAT
>NW_013712164.1:0-407 GCF_000517525.1 Limulus polyphemus | reverse complement strand
GTACAATTTATTATACTAGATCTAGACGTATCGTAATGTTGTACAGTTTAGTATACTAGATTTGGAAGTTTGATAATGTTGTACAGTTTAGTATACTAGATTTGGAAGTTTGATAATGTTGTACAGTTTAGTATACTAGATTTGGAAGTATCATAATGTTGTACAGTTTAGTATAATAGATCTAGAAGTGTCGTAATGTTGTACAGTTTATTATACTAGATCTAGAAGTGTCGTAATGTTTTACAGTTTATTATACTAGATCTAGAAGTATCGTAATGTTGTACAGTTTAGTATACTAGATTTAGAAGTATCATAATATTGTACAGTTTAGTATACTAGATCTAGAAGTATCCTAATGTACAGTTTATTATACTAGATTTAGAAGTATCCTAATGTACAGTTTATTA
>NW_013712163.1:0-407 GCF_000517525.1 Limulus polyphemus | reverse complement strand
AAATAGTTGTGTTGCCTTCAGAAAAATAGTAGAGTTTATTTATGTCGTCATAAATAGTTGTGTTACCTTCAGAAAAATAGTAGAGCTTATTTATGTCGTCATAAATAGTTGTGTTACCTTCAGAAAATAGTAGATCTTATTTATGTCGTCATAAATAGTTGTGTTGCCTTCAGAAAAATAGTAGCGTTTATTTATGTCGTCATAATATGTGTTGTACTTCTGGAAAGATATCCAGTCTGTTGCTTCACACCCTTAAACGTTGGTTATGTCTTTATGTATATGTTGAAGAATATCTGACATCAGATGAACAACAAGGTCAATCCGTTGTCGAAGAGGCTAACGTTCTGTGAATATAACTTTCTTGGAGAACGTTCAGTTTAAATATTCTGGAGATGGAAATATTCAAA
>NW_013712162.1:0-407 GCF_000517525.1 Limulus polyphemus | reverse complement strand
GAAAAAAACACGGGGGTGCTTAACTTTTTTCCAGGTGTATATATGAACATTTGGAAGTAATCTTGTGTTTGTGTCTGTAAAGATATTTTTACAGATGTTGATAATTATATTTTTGGGATCTTAGTGTGATTTATGGCGGTTGTACTTTGACTTTTGTCTTTAATCTCGTTTACTACTATTCTTACTTTGTTTGTTATTCCTTGTACTGTGTTATGTTGAGGTTGTTGTTTCTGTGTTTATCTATATTTAGTTTTGTAAGATAGATGCGTATGTTGTTGTGCTAGCGGAGTTGGTAAGAGTGCTTGTTTTTGTATGGCTTGTTGTTGTGTGATGGTGTTTTTATTTTTTGCTTGTGTTGTATTTTTAATGTTATAAAGGTGTGTTTTGGCGGATTTGTATTTTTCACA
>NW_013712161.1:0-407 GCF_000517525.1 Limulus polyphemus | reverse complement strand
CTGGAAGACGTTCAAATACTCCTATAATTCTAAAGTCCAGGATTTTGATCCAAACATTAAGTCCAATGGTTTATGATAAAACTTTATTTTCTATACTTTATTTGTTGTGTAATGTAGATATCATATTTGTATAACCATGTTAACTTTGAAATAATACAATTTACGTGTTTGTTCAACTTTGAATTTGTTTCCATGATATTTGTATTCATTTCAAAGCTTTTAACTCTAGCAGCCGCCATTAATAATACTGAATACATCTGAATGCTGACCACCAGAGGTAGCCAGTCAGCAGCACTCTACAGCCCACGCTAAGGGATCGACTGTCACTCTTATAATGCGCCCAAAGCATAAATTGTGTGTGTGGGAGAGATATTTTGTGGCATTGCAACGATTGGAACCAAGGTCGT
>NW_013712160.1:0-407 GCF_000517525.1 Limulus polyphemus | reverse complement strand
GATATCCAGAAGAACGGTAGTCCATCCATTACTAACCATATAAGATACAAACAACCAGAAGACATCAAGGATAATGGTAGTCCCTCCACTACTAACCACATAAGATACAAACAACCAGAAGATATCCAGGAGAATGGTACTCCATCCACTACTAACCATATAAGATACAAACAACCAGAAGACATCAAGGAGAATGGTAGTCCATCCATTACTAACCATATAAGATACAAACAACCAGAAGACATCAAGGAGAATGGTAGTCCATCCATTACTAACCATATAACATACAAACAATCAGAAGATATCCAGGAGAACGGTAGTCCATCCATTACTAACCATATAAGATACAAACAACCAGAAGATATCCAGGAGAATAGTAGTCCATCCATACTAACCATATAAGATAC
>NW_013712159.1:0-407 GCF_000517525.1 Limulus polyphemus | reverse complement strand
CACCCTGACCATTATAACTAGACAAACTTGTACATGATAATACTAGTTGTCTTTCTCCTTACTAACCTTATAACCATTATAACTAGACAAAACTTGTACATGATAATGAAGTTGTCTTTGTTCTTTCAGACACCCTGACCACTATAACTAGACAAAACTTGTACATGATAATGTAGTTGTCTTTGTTCTTTCACACACTTCGATTGTTATAATTGGACAAAACTTTTATATGTAGTGCATGTGAAGTAGCAGGTGTGTATTAAAATAATTATGTCATTGTTGTGTCTATTAACTGGGTAAAGTTATCAGGCAGTAGGCACAGTTGGGTTATTTGAAACCAGGAGTACCATATTGTGAAAATCAATAGTATACATATTTGTTGGAGATAGAAAAAAAAAATTAAATGC
>NW_013712158.1:0-407 GCF_000517525.1 Limulus polyphemus | reverse complement strand
AAAGAGATGCGGGTTTAAAAACAAGGTAGGACAGATACGTGATATTGAAGAGATGCGGGTTTAAAACAATGTAGGACAGATACATGATACTGAAGAGATGCTGGTTTAAAACAATGTGGTACAGATACGTGATATTAAAGATATGTTGGTTTAAAACAATGTAGGACAGATACGTGATATTAAAGAGATGTTGGTTTGAAACAATGTAGGACAAGTACGTGATATTAAAGAGATGTTGGTTTGAAACAATGTAGGACAAGTACGTGATATTAAAGAGATGTTGGTTTAAAACAATGTAGGACAGATACGTGATATTGAAGAGATGCTAGGTTTAAAACAATGTGGGACAGATACGTGATATTAAAGAGTTGTTAGTTTAAAACAATGTAGGACAGATACGTGATATT
>NW_013712157.1:0-407 GCF_000517525.1 Limulus polyphemus | reverse complement strand
TTCAGTGTAATGTGTATTCAGTGTAATGTGTATTGAGTGTGATGTGTATTCAGTGTGATGTATATTGAGTGCAATGTGCAATGAATGTAATATGTATTTAGTGTAATGTTTGTTGAGTGTTATGTGTATTGTAACGTGTACTGAATCTAATGTGTATTTAGTGTAATGTGTACTGAGTGTAATGTGTATTTAGTGTAATGTGTATTGAGTGTAATGTGTGTATTGAGTGTAATGTGTACTGAGTGTAATGTGTATTCAGTGTGATGTGTATTTAGTGTAATGTGTACTGAGTGTAATGTGTATTCAGTGTGGTGTGTATTTAGTGTAATGTGTGTATTCAGTGTGATGTGTATTTAGTGTAATGTGTACTGAATCTAATGTGTATTTAGTGTGATGTGTACTGAGTG
>NW_013712156.1:0-407 GCF_000517525.1 Limulus polyphemus | reverse complement strand
ATAAATAGTCTACACTGTTTACAAGTATACAAATTTTCCTGCATGCCATAAATAGTTTACACGTATACAAGTTTTCCTGCATGCCATAAATAGTCTATACTGTTTACACGTATAGAAGTTTTCCTGCATGCCATAAATAGTCTATACTGTTTACACGTATAGAAGTTTTCCTACATGCCGTAAATAGTTTACACTGTTTACAAGTTTTCCTGCATGCCATAAATAGTCTACACTGTTTACAAGTTTTCTGCATGCCGTAAATAGTCTACACTGTTTACACGTATAGAAGTTTTCCTGCATGCTGTAAATAGTCTACACTGTTTACACGTATAGAAGTTTTCCTGCACGCCGTAAATAGTCTATACTGTTTACACGTATAGAAGTTTTCCTGCATGCCGTAAATAGTC
>NW_013712155.1:0-407 GCF_000517525.1 Limulus polyphemus | reverse complement strand
AGTCACATTTACTCCTGTGAGGGGCTGTTCCTGATAATTCTATCCATTTCTCCCACTTACTTTTTCCTACCTTTGTCTTACCTTTACAGCTCTCCTACAGTACTTGTCCAACATACATCTCCTTTCTGAAGCACTCCACCAATCCTATGAGGAGTTTTTTGGGGGATATACTTCCCTCCTTATTCCCCATTGGCACTATTGTCCTTTCAGCCCTGTCCTTTCTCACATGGTTTTGTTGTTGTTGGGATCTTATTGGGAAGGACTCCACTTTTTACAGGTTCATCTACCTTGCTGTTATCCTTGTGACTTCCAGATGGCTCCTTTTCTCCATTTGTTTGTTTTTGGAAATTTTCCAGTGTCTTTGGATTCACATGTGGACTCTCCAAAATGTGGCACTCTCCTGTTTT
>NW_013712154.1:0-407 GCF_000517525.1 Limulus polyphemus | reverse complement strand
GTCAAGGTTACCTTTGCTAAGTACCATATATTAGATGACATACGTAGACATCTAAGTTCACTCATAGAACTGGGCGTTAATTTTAACATTAGGTTGATAGGGTCTGTTCTGGTACGAACTACATGTCAAAGTTATCTTTAGTAATTACCATATGTTAGATGACATACGTAGACATCTAAGTTCATTTCTAGACCCGAGCACTCATTTTAACAGCATGTTGATAGGTTGGAGGTAGGATTTAGGTTAAAAGTTGCATTGCTAAGTTTAAAACAAAGTCATAGTTTTATTCTTTAAATAAATTATGTTACCTTATCACAGTGGTAAATCTGGGGGGGGGGCTGATATCGTTAAAATCGGAGTTCTAAACCCGCGGCTTGCAGAACACAAATAGATCATAGTATAATGTT
>NW_013712153.1:0-407 GCF_000517525.1 Limulus polyphemus | reverse complement strand
AAACATGGTTGTATTCTTCTAGGTTCGGCATTTAATGGTTTGTTTTAATGTGACACATAGCTGTAACTAAATACGTATAGTTAAAGTATAACTGAGTGTATTTACTTTATTAAACATGGTTGTATTCTTCTAGGCTTGGCATTTAATGGTTTGTTTTAATGTGACACAGTTATAACTAAATATGTATAGTTAAAGTATAACTGAGTGTATTTACCTTATTAAACATGGTTGTATTCTTCTAGGTTCTAGGCTTGGCATTTAATGGTCTGTTTTAATGGACACGTAGCTATAACTAAATATGTATAGTTAAAGTATAACTGAGTGTATTTACCTTATTAAACATGGTTGTATTCTTCTAGGTTCTAGGCTTGGCATTTAATGGTTTGTTTTAATGTGACACATAGCTG
>NW_013712152.1:0-407 GCF_000517525.1 Limulus polyphemus | reverse complement strand
GTGGGGGGCTCAACCCCCACAACTCCCTGTTACGAGAGTAAAAACAACTCTGATCCATAAGAAAAAGTGCTGTGATTCAATAAAAGCAGGTTTAACGTGTGTAATTTACACTTATGCTGTTGTTGTTGTTTTTTCACTAGCTGCTCTCGATAATAAATTATGTTATATTAAAAAAAATCTATTTCAGATATATAAACTCTACTTGAGATGGAAATTATTCGCGTTTATCAATTCAAAGTACGCGAGCTTCTAAATATAAATTCGTGTCACGATAATTTTGGCGGAAACACATTTCCGTACTAAGCTTTAAAAAAGTATTGTCTGTATGCATTTTTTACTGGTTAGGAAAGAAGGCAGAGATACAGGTGAGACAGTGTAAACGTTTTCATCGTACAGCAAACAAATTA
>NW_013712151.1:0-407 GCF_000517525.1 Limulus polyphemus | reverse complement strand
GTCCTAACACTTTTGCACAGTACTGAATATATATTAAATGGTTTATGAAGTTGATGATGGTTTGCTTAAATAAAAAAATATATGATCTGTATCTTAAAAATCGAGTGGTATTTTAAAACATTAATTGCTCTATGAAGCTGATGCCTGATACATCCCAACAATAAGTACATGTCTATCTGTTTTACAGCTATAGCTCATTAAACAATTAGATATGATTCTTAACAGTATAAAACATAAAAAAGAAAGTAGTACCTTTGCTATTTTTCTTCAACCTTTTCATCTTTTTCTCTTCTGCCAATAGTATGCAAAAAAGAACAAATAATGTACATCAAACCAATGCAACAAATAACACAGTCATCATTTTGTACAAGAAACATTTAATTATCCTAGCAGAATAGTAAAGAAGC
>NW_013712150.1:0-407 GCF_000517525.1 Limulus polyphemus | reverse complement strand
AGCTAATCTTTTGTGTGGTACCTTATCAAATTTGTCTTTGAAAATCTGATTACAACCTTTTTATTATCTAGATAACATGTAACATCATCGACAAAGAAGGTTAAATAAAGCAACAAATAACATGTAACATCATCGACAAAGAAGGTTAAATAATGCAACAAGTAACAAGTAACATCCTCGACAAAGAAGGTTAAATAAGGCAACAGATAACAAGTAACATACTCGAGAAAGGTTAAATAATGCAACAGATAACAAGTAACATCCTCGACAAAGAAGGTTAAATAATGCAACAGATAACAAGTAACATACTCGACAAAAAGATTAAATAAAGCAACAGATAACAAGTAACATCCTCGAGAAAGAAGGTTAAATAATGCAACAGATAACAAGTAACATCCTCGACAAAG
>NW_013712149.1:0-407 GCF_000517525.1 Limulus polyphemus | reverse complement strand
TCAGGAGACCAGAGAGAGCCCACCAGAAGCCAATAATTCCTTCCTAGACTCTCAGTAACTGGAGTCACTTTTGCTTGTGTGTGTGTGTGTGTTGGGCAAACCCTGAGTGTCCTAACCACCAATATCAGGGTACATTCTGAGCATTTTGTTTCTCAGTAGAGGGCAGGTGCCAGTGTGCATTATCCCCATATAATCTGATCACCTTGTTTTCCCTACTTCTGAGTCATGACTTACACACCACCATATAATCTGTTACACACCGAAAATTCACAATTTATAACTGACTGAGAACAAGTTGAAATCCAAGAAAAAGTGAGAAAAAAAGAAACAAACTATAGGTAAGTTTACTTTGTAATTAACAACAATGAGCAAACTAAATGAAAAAAGATACAGGAGAAATGTTAAAG
>NW_013712148.1:0-407 GCF_000517525.1 Limulus polyphemus | reverse complement strand
TTCCTCTAGAAGTGTGGTACTGTATTGGCTAAGTGTAGGCCCACATAATATATGTTAGACGTGACGCTTAAGGTAATAATATATGAACGTATATAAGTTCATTGAACTGGTCCTTGAAAATAATATTGCTTTAATGCCCAATATCTACAACTTTCTCATGGAGGAGATTCTAGTTGGATTTGTCAAACCTTTGAACTTTATACTACTAATTAAACCTCTGATCTATCAAAATATAAGTTATCCAAGTGTTATCAATTCTGAATTTAGCTGTATAAGACCGAATTCTTGAAACTTCCGGGTAGTTAGCATATTTATTAAACTTTACGAAAAGTTTCAGTATTGCTAGACATTCTGCAATCATAATGGAAGACCAACATATTGTTACGTCTCCGTTTGTTAATTAATTT
>NW_013712147.1:0-407 GCF_000517525.1 Limulus polyphemus | reverse complement strand
CCAAACAACTATCATCCGGAATTACTCAAACAACTATCATCCGGAATCATTCAAACAACTATCATCTAGAATCACTCACACAACTATCATCCAGAATCACTCAAACAACTGTCATCCGGAATCACTCACACAACTATCATCCGGAATCACTAAAACAACAAGATATCATCCGGAATCACTCAAACAACTATCATCCAGAATCACTCAAAGAACTATCATCCGGAATCACTCAAAGAACTATCATCCAGAATCACTCACACAACTATCATCCAGAATCACTCAAACAACTTTCATCCAGAATCATTTCAAACAACTATCATCCAGAATCACTAAAACAACTATCATCCGGAATCACTCAAACAACTATCATCATTCGTTTCTAACCATAACAAAGTCAAACAATAAAG
>NW_013712146.1:0-407 GCF_000517525.1 Limulus polyphemus | reverse complement strand
CAAAAACAAACAAACAAATTAGTCCTAACAGCAACGGTGATCTTTAAATGACGTAAGTACAGCTGAAAATATACGTCACCTATTTCACACTATAACAGTTGTTGTTCATATAGTTAATGATGTAGATAGCGCCTAAACCAATAGCGTATCTGCCATATCTTAACTGGTCTGATGAGCTCTGGTGTTGTACGAAAGGCCTCGACGTCACTCGATATGGC
This sequence comes from Limulus polyphemus, assembly GCF_000517525.1. Taxonomy (NCBI): domain Eukaryota; kingdom Metazoa; phylum Arthropoda; class Merostomata; order Xiphosura; family Limulidae; genus Limulus; species Limulus polyphemus. The sequence continues at coordinate 189 of NW_013712146.1, read as the reverse complement.
AGATATAGCGTGGTTTACATATTTTCCATTGGTTTCTCTCATAAGTTCTTAAAAATCACGTGTTCATCTTTTTCACTGATTATTTATTTCGTCATCTGCCTGTACTGTATGTTCTCGTGAAATGTATTTAAAGATCTTTTTTTAATGTATTTTGGATAGCCGAATTTCTGTTTCACATTCTCTTTATCT
>NW_013712145.1:0-407 GCF_000517525.1 Limulus polyphemus | reverse complement strand
TTACTTGAAGTCTGGCAAGTAACGCGTAATACACTCACAATTCAAACTGTTTACTTAAAGTCTGGCAAGTAACACGGAATACACTCACAATTCAAACTGTTTACTTAAAGTCTGGCAAGTAACACGGAATACACTCACAATTCAAACTGTTTACTTAAAGTCTGGCAAGTAACACGGAATACACTCACAATTCAAACTGTTTACTTAAAGTCTGGCAAGTAACACGGAATACACTCACAATTCAAACTGTTTACTTAAAGTCTGGCAAGTAACACGGAATACACTCACAATTCAAACTGTTTACTTGAAGTCTGGCAAGTAACGCGTAATACACTCACAATTCAAACTGTTTACTTGAAGTCTGGCAAGTAACACGGAATACACTCACAATTCAAACTGTTTACTTA
>NW_013712144.1:0-407 GCF_000517525.1 Limulus polyphemus | reverse complement strand
CTGGGTTACCTGAAGTTCAATTTTTTTTTTAGCTTTTAACATGGCATAATATTTTTCGTTAATGGTATAATGTCTCAATTTCTAGTTTTCCGACAAAATAAGCACTATCTGATATTTTTTTATTAATTTTCCATCGAAAAATCACTTTTTTGAATTTACTGAAAAAAATTCATATTTTCACCGAAAAGCCAAAACTATATTTTTCTTTGTCATCAGTTATATTGTAAACGAAGAACAGCTTTAAAAATAAGATTATTCGAACGAAGTACCAAGATCTAAAAGGCCATGACGTCTTTTTATAAAATAAGGTCCACCTTTTGGATTGTTTTTATCTGGGTTAGCTAAAGTTATATATATTTTATTTTTAGCTTTTCACGCGGAATAATATTTTTCGTTAATGGTATACT
>NW_013712143.1:0-407 GCF_000517525.1 Limulus polyphemus | reverse complement strand
TAAGAAGGTTTTGGAAATTTTGCTTCCCTTACTGTGATATTTATTTTTCTACTGCATAATGAGTGATAGCAAAAAGAACCTGAGAGGTTGAATGCGTATTTCCAACTGCTTAAATTGCACTGCGCATTTTCTTATGCGCAGCTTCACTAAATTTAGCGGGAAAAAGTCTTTTTTTAACGAAGAGTGAAAAACTATTTGTAATCAACACTTTCAGAGGAAAAACTTAATACTCTTCTACTTATCCATCGAGTGTGATATTAAGATTTTAATGAAATTGTTGTAAAGTTTCCCAATACAATGGCCAGAAAAAAATCATTTTGTTAGTTGACGTATTTTATAAAATGTAAACATATTGTTGTAAAGTTTCCCAATACAATGGCCAGAAAAAAATCATTTTGTTAGTTGAT
>NW_013712142.1:0-407 GCF_000517525.1 Limulus polyphemus | reverse complement strand
TAAAAAAACATTTATGATGTTAAGAAGCCACACACTTAAAACACTAGATCTAGATCAGATTTAATACTCTAGATAAATGTTAAGCTGGAAACAAGAAAAAGTTATCTACAAATTTTCTATGCATCTTTTTCATCACTCCAGATTCCCTTCCTGATTTTTGATAACTGTACGAAGGTGGCATATTAAACAGCAGTACACTTCAATACAAACTAATGTTTGCACATACTAAGTGCATCATATTAAACAGCAGTACACTTCAATACAAACTAATGTTTGCACATACTAAGTGCATCATATTACACAGTAGCACAATTCAATACAAACTAATGTTTGCACATACTAAGTGCATATATTACACAGTAGCACAATTCAATACAAACTAATGTTTGCACATACTAAGTGCATCA
>NW_013712141.1:0-407 GCF_000517525.1 Limulus polyphemus | reverse complement strand
ATTACTTAAGGAATAAATTGGTGTGGTTGTGGAGCAATTGTTTCTCATAGAAGCAAAGTAAACAAAAAAAAGGATTTAGAAATGTTGTTAGACTTTAAAAGTTGGTTTCTATAAAACATCATGCAGATGACAGATTGCATATGTATTTCTTACTGTTAGTAAAGAGTTCAGTCTTTTGTTTCCACCAATGCCTCGTATTATTTGCAGTTACATCAGATTTTCTAGCAGTGATACAATTGTTTGTTTTTTCTGCCTCGTGCACCACTATAATTTTAAGATTTGCATCATAACTTCATCGTAATCCTTTGTTAATTTGACACTTTCTTGTTCCCTTTCTTTCAATATGGTCACTCATTCTTGTACAAGGCTCGATCACTTAAAGGATATCCACAGACAACACTTATTAT
>NW_013712140.1:0-407 GCF_000517525.1 Limulus polyphemus | reverse complement strand
GTGTCATTATATTACATTTGGCCAATAGTGGCCTCCAGTAGACTCGAGAGGTAAATCTGCAGGTCTTTTCCAATGATGGCTTTAATTAAATGTCTGTCGTAACCGGTATAACTTCAGTTGTATATCGAGTACTTTCCCTTCATTGACATAGCTTCATGTTAGGTAATTTATGACCACTTTTCTGTGCCTTAAGTCACCAGCGGAGTTATCAGACATTAGCCCAAGAATACCTGGCAAAGTTAGGCCTGCTTAGACAGTTAGTAAAAGGGATTAATTATTTTTTATATACATATATTGAAGAAAAAACAAACAACAGAAAACAGTTCATTGTGTGGGATAAAAACTAAAATCCGAAAACATAGAGAAAAACATTAATATTTGTAATGAAGTCGCATACATACATATAT
>NW_013712139.1:0-407 GCF_000517525.1 Limulus polyphemus | reverse complement strand
ATGATTAATGTGTTACATGTTTTAATGTGTATAGGTACTAACATGGTTGAATGTAGAAGTAAGCATGTTTAATACACCCTATCCAGCACTGTATGAGAGTACAACTTTATAGTTGATTTTATAATTAATGTGTAAATTGTTTTAATGTGTATGAATTATTTTTCATTCAGGTTGATGTTGGGCTAAATTTGGGACCCAAGAAGTCCAATTATCGCTATATGTTCGACATCCGAACTCCCAAGAGAACCTACTACTTGGCAGCTGAAACGGCAGCTGACATGAACAAGTGGGTTGACTGTATCTGTTCTGTGTGTGGATTGAAGATTGATGAAGAAGAAGGTATCTAAACAGTATTTTAAAATAAGGGCTGAACATATATATTCTGTATTCATAGCTAATGGGTGAGT
>NW_013712138.1:0-407 GCF_000517525.1 Limulus polyphemus | reverse complement strand
ACGTAGTATATATATATATATATATATATATATATATCATATAAGTAAGCATACATATTTTTTTAAACATCTGTAATATTACTGGTAACAATGTTTTAATTATACTATGTTCTTTCCATACAAGTTAAAAACATTTTTACTTTTTTGTTTCTTAGAAAGCTATAGATGTAAACAAAGATTTACAAGAGTTATGCATCTGTATGAAACTTGTTTTGAATACTTCAGGCATGTAAAGTATAACACCAGTTGTCCAATGTAGCTTAAAATATTATCAAGGTTAAAGGTTTATTTTGACAATAATCTAGAATTGAAACAATTAGTAAAAGTATCTTCATATAAAACCACTTTTACTTCCTGCACAAAGTGTTCACTAAATTTTGCTACTTGTGCAATTACAAAACATATCC
>NW_013712137.1:0-407 GCF_000517525.1 Limulus polyphemus | reverse complement strand
AGTCATATTACACTGTCTCCAGAAAGAGTAAGGGACGAATCGATTAGCTCGTAATGCTAGGGGTCACATTGCACCGTTTTCAGAAAGAGGGACAAATAGAGTAGTTCGTAAAGTTAAGGAGTCATATTACACTGCCGCTAGAACGAGCTAGAGACTAGTCGAGAAGTTTGAATAGTTACGCAGTCACTGCATCTATACAGAGTTATTAATTAATCATATACCTAGAATTATTTGTGAATTATTATTCGAGCAGTATGGGGTCACAACATAGTATCTAGTAGTGACCACAGTTATTTATGAGGTTTACTAAAGCCACTGTACATATAGCTACAAAAAGATATGAATCTACTTCAGAGATAGAGAGCACTGCAGAGTTACTACCTTGATAGACATTTTTACAAAGTACC
>NW_013712136.1:0-407 GCF_000517525.1 Limulus polyphemus | reverse complement strand
GAGGATTCTAGTTTAAAATCGCTGGCCAGAGGAAGGACACGAGCTAGCAGCAGCCGCCGTTTACACGGCTACTCCTAACCGAATAGGGTAATTGAATATCACTTTGTAATTTAGCAAATGAAAGTGTGAAGCGTGTTCAAAGGTATATTGGGATGTCGAACTGGGAAACTTTCTTATCTGTAGCAACATACCCTGTCTACTGGACTTCGTCCACAAGAGAAGCTTAATCGGTGAGTATCGGAAAAAGATAACAAAAGTTTGCTTAATTCGATGAGGATACAAGGGTACTTACACGCCTGGGGGAGCATAAAATTTACATTAGTCATAAAAAATACAATCCAAGTAAAAAACTTCGATCTCAAGTGTATCAATTCCAAAAAAACTTTGATCTGAAGTGTATCAATTCC
>NW_013712135.1:0-407 GCF_000517525.1 Limulus polyphemus | reverse complement strand
AGTAAAGAAAGCGGCAAATGGTTAACTAGTAGCTAGAGTAAAGAAAGCAGCAAGTGGTCAACTAATAACTAGAGTAAAGTAGTGAAGTAGTTTTCAAAACACAAATTAAACAATAAGAATTTTACAGGTCAGACAGGTAAGCGTTCTACGGAGAGAAACTTCGGTGTACTGTACCCATTTCCACATTAAAACTTTAAATCATTATATTTATCTTTCTTTTTAAAAATTATATTTCTAACATTCAAATTTGACTCTTCTTTAAAGATCTTCTTTCAGTTTATTTCAGATAGTTTTAAACTCATCTTTTCGACAATAGAATTATTTCGTTTGGGGGAAGCACATACTTCGAGGTTTAGTTCTTGGACTTTTAATGGATGTAAGTGTTGGTAATGACAGGCTTTGTATTC
>NW_013712134.1:0-407 GCF_000517525.1 Limulus polyphemus | reverse complement strand
AAGGTTAGTAGTTTCATTACATTCAAGTCCCACATTATCTACTGAGGACTTGTTCAAGGTTAGTAGTTTCATTACATTCAATGTGTTATGTTATAACACATTGTGTTATGATTCTAATTTGACTAATTTCTTCTCAGTAAATATTGTCAGACTGAAGAGGACATGTGAATATAATAAAACTGATATTTTTTCAGTCCATGTAGTTTGTTGCCATCCCTAATTGTGAATCTGGCAGTAACCACTTTTACTGAATATAATAAAACTATTATTTTTTCAGTCCATGTAGCATGTTGCCATCCCTAATTGTGAATCTGGCAGTAACCACTTTTACTGAATATAATAAAACTATTATTTTTTCAGTCCATGTAGCATGTTGCCATCCCTAATTATGAATCTGGCAGTAACCA
>NW_013712133.1:0-407 GCF_000517525.1 Limulus polyphemus | reverse complement strand
CAGATAATTAATTTAGTCCCATGGGTTCATTTAATGAAATACCTAATTTCAGTAATTGTTTCTGATGTGGGCAGGAGGTTTAAACGTAATATAAAATAAGGAATGCCTACTTCATGGCTTTGTCCTGGAAACTTTGTCTCTTTAAGCGCATTAGTTGAAAAAAATAAATAGATATAACGAACTAAAGGTTTTGTGTTCATTTACTCACATTAAAATATTCTCAAAGTTTCCCAAACGTTTCATTTGTGATAAAAACATTTAAAAAAAAGACAACTGGAAATTCCAAAACCCTTTCCATAAGCAATTCTATTAGTTTGAGTTGTTAATAAAAGTATCTTAGTAGCAAACGAGAGCGAGTTAATGCGGTTAGGAAGTCACTTGCTTGGCGTACGAGAGGTTTTGTGTTC
>NW_013712132.1:0-407 GCF_000517525.1 Limulus polyphemus | reverse complement strand
TAATCACAGAGTGTGTATGGGGAACAACATAGTCGTCCTGTGACTGGCAAGGAACAAACCATAGACACTCTATGATTGGTATGGAACAACATAGTTGTCCTGTGACTGGTAAGGAACAACATAGACACTCTATAATTGATATGGAACAACATAGACACTCTATAATTGGTATGCCAAGGAACAACAAAGACACTCTACGATTGGTATGGAACAACATAGTCGTCCTGTGACTGTCAAGGAACAGTCACAGGACGACTATGTTGTTCCATACCAATCATAGAGTGTCTATGTTGTTCCTTGCCAGTCACAGGACGACTGTGTTGTTCCATACCAATCATAGAGTGTCTATGTTGTTCCTTACCAGTCACAGGACGACTATGTTGTTCCATACCAATCATAGAGTGTCT
>NW_013712131.1:0-407 GCF_000517525.1 Limulus polyphemus | reverse complement strand
ATATTATATTACCTCACATAAGGTTCAAGTTAGATTATCACATAACTTATAGTTATATTACCTCACTTAAGGTTCAAATTAGATTATCACATAACTTATATTATATTACCTCACATAAGGTTCAAATTAGATTATCACATAACTTATATTATATTACCTCACATAAGTTCAAGTTAGATTATCACATAACTTATATTATATTACCTCACATAAGGTTCAAGTTAGATTATCACATAACTTATATTATATTACCTCACATAAAGTTCAAGTTAGATTATCACATAACTTATGTTATATTACCTCACATAAAGTTCAAGTTAGATTATTACATAACTTATATTATATTACCCCACATAAGGCTCGAGTTGGATTATCACATAACTTATATTATATTACCTCACATAAGG
>NW_013712130.1:0-407 GCF_000517525.1 Limulus polyphemus | reverse complement strand
TCAGATGTACTCTATACCAACACTGACTATATCAGATGTACTCTATACCAACACTGACTATAACAGATATACTCTATACCAACACTGACTATATCAGATGTACTCTATACCAACACTGACTATATCTGTATATACTGTATACCAACACTGACTATATCAGATATACTCTATACCAACACTGACTATATCCAATATACTCTATACCAACACTGACTATATCAGATATACTCTGTACCAACACTGACTATATCAGATATACTCAATACCAACACTGACTATATCCAATATACTCTATACCAATACTGACTATATCAGATATACTCTATACCAACACTGACTATAACAGATATACTCTATACCAACACTAACTATAACAGATATACTCAATACCAACACTGACTATATCC
>NW_013712129.1:0-407 GCF_000517525.1 Limulus polyphemus | reverse complement strand
TTATATCTAGGTAATGTCTTAATGATCAAAAGGTACAATTTACCTTTTCCCATGGAGCGAGAAATAAGTGGAAATCCGACTTTCTGTTCTTGATAAGATTCCGTCATCGTAGAGAACCTATTAGAATTACGAAATTCAACCATTTTTAGCGCTCCCTTCATAACCCATCAGTATATCACAGTCACGTTTTTGTGAATCAAGTGAGATAGTGTTAGAATTCAAAAGTTAGTGATTAAACATTGACCTTAGTTTATTCACTGTGAATGTATGCTGCTGAAAGGTGTGAAAGTAAAATATGAGCACGACAAGTGTTAAAAGTAAAATAATAAAACTATTTTAAAGGACATTTTCTTCTCGGAAGTATGACTTAGAAATCAGAAATAAAACTGTCTCTTTGTTCACTACTA
>NW_013712128.1:0-407 GCF_000517525.1 Limulus polyphemus | reverse complement strand
TAATCATGTTAACAGATATGTCGACCTCAATCTCAGAATGTTTATATTAATCATGTTAACAGATATGTCGACCTCAATCTCAGAATGTTTATATTAATCATGTTAACAGATATGTCGACCTCAATCTCAGAATGTTTATACTAATCATGTTAACAGCATGAACCGTGTAGAGAAATAAAGTTAAAAAATTTGAAACAGTAAAGCTTTTTTTTATTATTTTTCAAACTGTAGAAATAGTCTAATATTATTTTATGTTACGTAAGAACTCTCGTTAAAGTGACATATAAAATCGTTTTATTATAACAACACACCATATTGTGGATACATATATCTTGTCCTCGAGTTACGTAAGAACTCTCGTTAAAGTAACATATAAAATCGTTTTTACATAACAACACACCATATTG
>NW_013712127.1:0-407 GCF_000517525.1 Limulus polyphemus | reverse complement strand
AATCCATAACCACAACCTAAACTAGTCCATAACTACAACCTAAACTAGTCCATAACTACAATGTAAATTAATCCATAACTACAACCTAAAAGTAATCCATAACTACAAACTAAACTAATCCATAGTTACAACCTAAACTAGTCCATAACTACAATCTAAACTAGTCCATAACTACAATGTAAATTAATCCAAAACTAAACCTTTCGTTACAATACTGGCTCCAACTCCAGTTTTTACACAGAACTTTAGGGTTAAAGGTCATTATGTACTTACTTTGAGACTGTTGTAGGCTTCTGGGACACTCTGAGATCCTCAAGTCTTGTCACTAGACGGTGGTATTGATGAATCGGCACAGAGAGACCTGTCCTGGGTTTATATTGGTTGATAAGAATGACGCATGCCCACTG
>NW_013712126.1:0-407 GCF_000517525.1 Limulus polyphemus | reverse complement strand
TATACGTATTAAAAATTTACAAGCAAGAATAGTAAACACAGACAAACTAGTTTAGGGCCTACTGGTTGTTATACTTCTAAGAATAACAATTCCATTATAAGTCATGTTATCAAGTTACACTGGCAGACTTTAAATCCTGCTACCTGACAACTCAGTTACAAATTAAAAAATAAAACAAATAAATAGGAAGAAGAAACATTAGCGGCTAATCTGTAGTTTTATACATATAAAAATATAAGCATAAAATCTTTGTAATGAAAGAAACTCTGAATTTTAACCCACCCTTTATCACATCCAAACCACCTGAGGCAAAACATGGGAAGAAGCTCAGGATTTTATCATCTTACTTGACATCACAGGATCAGAAGTTGAATGTTTGTCACACTTCAAGACTTGATATTGTACGA
>NW_013712125.1:0-407 GCF_000517525.1 Limulus polyphemus | reverse complement strand
GGGGTAAAAAAGTTCGTCTTATACACCGAAAAATACGGTAGTTATTGTTAACATATTAAGATAATATAAAAGTCATTGCTTGCTACATTGAGTTAAAACTATAAATACATATCAAGGCGACGTGCATTACCCAGAATACGGGGTCGAAGGAAACAAGATGGAATCCTCAGTAGCCGCGGCACTTGTAACCTTTTTTAGGCAGGATTAGATTAATTAATCTACGAAACCTTTTTTTTTTTCATTTTTATTAGCTATATATTAACAATACCAAGCGTGGGGCGCGCGCATACCCGATTCGATTTTATTACTTATCAGAATCTCTACCATCCTGCCTTCAAATCGAAATTATTTTAAGCAGGATTAGGGTAAATTAATCTATGGGACTTTGGGCATGGTACAAATACATC